>NC_092338.1:81438269-81739230 GCF_046630445.1 Rutidosis leptorrhynchoides | reverse complement strand
TACTGGACATGGCTCAGGCTTTACGTATATATACGCTTGAGGAGTTAGCGTCTGCCGATTGTAGAGGATTGATACTAAACGGTAGAAAGATAGATGAAAATTTTGATACACACGGTGTGTGGAGTCAAATGACAAGCCATCACCGTTTCAAAGGGGGAAATTACTCTTATTTGGATATAGATAGAGCCGAATTAAGAGTGATACATAGGTTTTTAGCCAATTCGATTACACAAAGGGGTAAAAACAAGGAAAAAGTAAATGAACAGGATTTGTTTTACCATATGTGTATTCGAGACCCACAAAGCGCTGTAAGTATACCGTATTGTGTGGGTTATTATTTATCAGCTATGGTTCGGGGGATGCGACCACATAGCATAATAGGAGGTGGTATTTTTATTACTTTGATTGGTGAATATCTCGGTGTGGATATAAGTCGGGGGGATTATTAGTAGAAGAACTGGAACCCCGCGATACTATAGGTTTAAATGTATACCATGGTGCGAAAGTTTTGAAGAGGCGAAATAACGCCGCAGTACGATACCATGGTAGACATCCACAGGTAGAGAGAAACCAGCAGCAAGGTAATGTAGGAGGGGGGAATGAGATGCAAGAAATGCAAAGGTTTATAGCTTTTCAGGAATACGAAAATGCTAGACAGAGAGCATTTGAAGATTGGCAAGTTCATCAGAACCAAATCATAGCTCATTGCCAACATATAGGTAGAAACTATATTCCTACACCGAAACCCATCTTCCCTCCTTGGTCTATAGAGATGCAGCCACCATATCCTACGTATGACCCTGCCGAAGCATTCTATAGCACTTATGGTTATGCCTGGAACCCCTATTGGTACCAATATCATCCTTAGTATACTTATTATTTTTTTTATTTTGTAATTTGTAATTATTGATACGTTTAATACTTTTGTTAATATTGTAATCATTTTTATAATTATCTAACTTTTATTCTTAGATTTTAATAATTTTTGAATGTGGGGTAATATACCAAACTTCAAAAATATGTATATATGTTTGCAGTTTATCTTATGTACACAACAGGGTAAAACAACGCATTTTCAAAGACTGGCATTAAGTTCAGCAAAAGCAACTAATTTTGACGACAAGATGCAAAATATATGTGAAATAACAACAAGACGGAATGAACAAATGATGTGCACCATTTATCATTCAGCAAACAAACGCCAATATATTTGGAAACTTTGGTAAAAATTTAATCATTTTCACACAAATCACCCTCAATAATTTAAATTGTTACTGATTTCTTGCAAATGAGGGCATTGCAAGATCTTAAGTGTGGGAAGGGGTTAAATTCTTTCGGATTTTATAAATTATTACTTTATACACTTGGTTACCATTAAAAATACTAGTAAAGCAGTAGTTGTATTAGAATCTAGTGCTCTCTGATAAAAAAGAACAGCCCTAGTCTTATATACTGACTACCCAATTCTAGTAAAATTTTTCAAAATTTTCAATTAAATGAATTCAAAATCATGTTTATACATATTTATGAACGATAAAACTAGGTTTTAACACCGAAATTATTGTTACCTCGGAAAGGACACAAATTAAGAAACAAACTAAAATGTTAAAATTCATTTAAAATGGAATAGAGGACGATAAAAAGGAAAATAAAAGCCAAGTGTGGGAAAATTTACCAAGTTATCTTAAACATATGTCACATATATCTGTAACAAATAACTGAAAATACTTTTCCTTTGGACTAAACTAAACTGTTTTTACCCGATGAAAGAAAAGAAGAGATGGATCTACATGATGAATCAATTCCATCATTAAAAGGAAGTAAAGTCTTCCGAAGAAGAAACGCGCTTCTTGATTTAGGTCATGAAGTTGTCGTCCAGACCAGCTGTAGGTTGACGAAAAATCTAGAAAAGTCATCACTAAAATCAGCAGGAAATCCACGGACCTCAGCATTAAACAGGGTCGCCAAGTGGTCAGATTTATCCTAACCATGAGAAGGATTTATCTCGTACAATGGGGGGCACCATGCAAATTAGCTGGATAAGACTAATGAATCAGATCCCCAGAAAGGATAATCTCCTTAAAGATTAAAAATCAGCTTTTAAGACTGATATTACTCAATCCTAGAGATTGACCTTAAAGATTGAGAATTCAAACTCATGGAATTCAATGATATCTAAACTCGAGCTTGAACGAGAAAATATTTTGATCAAAATTATAAACCGATTTGTTTTCTGAAAACCCATTTTCAATGCGTTCATTACCATTGAACGTAAAATCCTAGGAATTCACCTGGAATTCATTAGGTCACCTGAACCAAATCGGGTGTCAACCGTAAGAACGGTGGTTGCATAGCATGGTCGAAGACAGGACCTTGTGCCAGACCGAAAAATCATAGGATGATCTTTACTATTGCTCCTACAAAGGATAGTACTAGCATCCGACACGTTTATAGACCATAATCAAAAGCAAGTCACGGGACATTGCCTTAACAGTTGCTTGTTCATCGCTTTCCTTTACAACCGGACGGTAGTTTATCGAAAGGTAATATACGGAGCAAGTATACTGGACGTGTTGCTTTCCTAATACAAGGTTAGCAAGTGGGTGACACAAAACCGCAAATTTTGAGCTAAAATTTTCAAATCTGAAACCCACCAAACCCACAAAAATATTTTGCAAACACCGGTAAAGGGTTATTCCGGAAAACTTATCTAGGGTAAAAACTAGATTTCAAAAGATCAAATGTTTTCATAAAGATCCAATTTCCTTAATGGATCTAAATTTTTATAGTCATGTAGGACTGTAAACCATATCGTTACTACCATTGTTTATATCACCGTATAGAAATCACTGATGTACAAAGTGTGAAGAATAAAGAAGTGATTCTTGTATTACAAGATAATATTGCTTGAGGACAAGCAACGCTCAAGTGTGGGAATATTTGATAATGCTAAAAACGAACATATATTTCATAGCATTATTCATCAAGAAAGACAAGCTTTTAGTTGCAATTGTTCTATTTACAAGTGATATTCGTTTAAATAATAAAAGGTGAAGACAAAAGACAGATTCGACGAATTGAAGACGCAAACGACCAAAAAGCTCAAAAGTACAAAAGACAATCAAAAAGGTTCCAATTATTGATAAGAAACGTCTCAAAATTACAAGAGTACAAGATTCAAAACGCAAAGTACAAGATATTAAATTGTACGCAAGGACGTTCGAAAATCCGGAACCGGGACCAGAGTCAACTCTCAACGCTCGACGCAACGGACTAAAAATTACAAGTTAACTATGTATATAAATATAATATAATATATAATTAATTATATTAATTATATATATATTATATATATATTATAAACCGTCGGTAAACAAAGAGCCAAACTCCTCTGAGCTGTAAAAGTAACCTCCGCGACTCGCGGAGTTTGAAGAGGTTTTCACCGCTAGTCGCGGAGCCCCAAAAATCGAAAATCCCTATAAAGCCAACCGAATTCTGATCACAATTCACAATCTTAATCTCTCTTCTCTATATATAGGTAAAATATATATATATAATTTATATTTTAATTTTAATTTTAATTATAATTCTAATAATAAGGGTATGTTAGCGAATGTTGTAAGGGTGTAAGTCGAAATTCTGTCCGTGTAATGCTACGCTATTTTTAATCATTGTAAGTTATGTTCAACCTTTTTATATTAATGTCTCGTAGCTAAGTTATTATTATGCTTATTTAAAACGAAGTAATCATGATGTTGGGCTAATTACTAAAATTGGATAATTGGGCTTTGTACCATAATTGGGGTTTGGACAAAAGAACGACACTTGTGGAAATTAGACTATGGGCTATTAATGGGCTTTATATTTGTTTAACTAAATGATAGTTTGTTAATGTTAATATAAAGATTTACAATTGGGCATCCCTATAAATTACCATATACACTCGATCTGACACGATGGGCGGGGTATTTATATGTACGAATAATCGTTCATTTAACCGGACACGGGAATGGATTAATAGCCACTAGAATAATCAAAACAGGGGTGAAATTACATTCAAGGGTAATTGGTGTAATTGTTAACAAAGTAGTAAAACCTTGGTTTACACGCAGTCGATAACCTGGTGTATTCATTAAACAAAGTATTAAAACCTTGTTACAATTCGAATCCCCAATTAGTTGGAATATTTAACTTCGGGTATAAGAATAATTTGATGAGGATACTCGCACTTTATATTTATGACTGATGGACTGTTATGGACAAAAACCAGACGGACAGATTAAATAATCCAGGACAAAGGACAATTAACCCATAGGCATAAAACTAAAATCAACACGTCAAACATCATGATTACGGAAGTTTAAATAAGCATAATTCTTTTATTTCATATTTAATTTCCTTTATTTTATATTTAATTGCACTTCTAATTATCGCATTTTTATTGTTATTGTATTTAATTGCACTTTTAATTATCGTACTTTTTAATTATCGCAATTTTATCGCACTTTTATTGCAATTTCATTATCGTTATTTACTTTACGCTTTAAATTAAGTCTTTTATTTATTTAATATTTTACATTAGGTTTTAACTGCGACTAAAGTTTTAAAATCGACAAACCGGTCATTAAACGGTAAAAACCCCCCTTTATAATAATAATATTACTTATATATATGTTTGTATTTTTATAAAAGTAAACTAATATAGCGTTAAGCTTTGTTTAAAGATTTCCCTGTGGAACGAACCGGACTTACTAAAAACTACACTACTTTACGATTAGGTACACTGCCTATAAGTGTTGTAGCAAGGTTTAAGTATATCCATTCTATAAATAAATAAATATCTTGTGTAAAATTGTATCGTATTTAATAGTTTTTTTTCTAGTAAAATATAAACTATTTCGCATACACCTCGCATAACATCAAGTATTTTTGGCGCCGCTGCCGGGGAATTATCTTAAAAGCCGGAAGCGCAACGCTAATATAAAAAAAAAAAAAAATTAGTTAACTTTTATTAAAATTCGTTTTTGTAAAAATACGTTTTAATTATTCGAAAATATAAAAAGAAAAACAAAAATATAAGTATTTTTAAGATTTTGTTAAATATTTAAGTTTTATAAGTTTCTTTATTTTTAGTTTAGTTTATAAAAATATAAGTTTTATTTTAATATCTTTTATTTATTTAAAAACAGAAAACAGAAAATAAAAAAAAAAATAAATAAAGAAAAAACGCGTCGAATATTTAAACCTGTCAGCTGAATTCTGGAACCCCGCGACTCGCGGGGTTTGATACTTTAATTGCCGCGACTCGCGGAGACTTTCTGACAGGCGACAAAAAACCCTAATCGAGCATTAATTACGGGTATTAATTAATTATTATTATTATTTAACCCTAATAATTATTATTATTATTATTAGTTTTATTTTAACTTTTACTTTTTAATTAATTTGTATTTTTAGTTTAATTAATTTATTTAAATTGTAAAATTAGTAGTTTTATTAAATAAATATTATAAAAATAATATTTTTATAAAAATTGTAATTTTTACAACTTTTTGTATATTTTTATATTTTGTCCCTTTTTAATCGTTTTAGCGTAATATTTGTATTTTTAGCTAATATTTAATTTTAAACTTAGTTTTTGCTATAGTTATTTTTACTCCTAGATTTTTAGGCTTTGCCGTAGAATTCCTTAAGTGCTTTTTCTTTAGACTAAGATTTAGGTACTTTAGAATTTTGCGACGCCTTTTTAAGTTTTAGTTTCTTTTTAAGTTATTTCCATTTGGGATTTAGTTTTTCTTGTAAGCTTTAATATTTTTAGACACCTTTTACTATGTATCAATTATCATTCCAATTAGTAATTTCAATTTACGATTATAATTTTAAGTTAGTTGTAGTAATAAGGTTAGGTTAGTTAAGTATTTTTAAGTTTTGATAAGTTTCTTTTATTTTTTTTCGTCTTTTTTTTTTCAACCATTTTTTTTCTTTTTCGACCTTTTTCGACGAACTCTTTTTCTTTCTTATTTCTCGCTATTCTAGTTTTTAGGACTTAGAATTTTTTCTACTTCTTATCTAAATTTCTTAAAATTACGAAAATTTATTTTAAGTGGTTAAATTGATAGACATCAAAATTTTCTGGTTCGTAGTAATAGTTGGATTTGTACGTGGACCGGGTTATTGGAGCCAAACAGTTCTCAATTATATTGAGATCAAACGAATCCTGCCCCTCTGCTGCATCTTTTGGCTATTCGAAACGTGGGCAAAATCAGAAAAGTCTATTGATTGGATAACTTATTATAATTTTTCTTTCCTTTTTAAAACTAATAGGATATTCAGTGAATGCACCGAGCAAGACGTTCATCACCTTTTGTACGTTCACCACCTGTAACTAGATCAAGACATTTAGCAAATATAACCGCCGTTGATTTTTCTTTAGAATCGTCATCCAGTAGACCAAGTACTTCAGTTCAAATTTCCGATAATCCATTTTTTGAACCCGACCTCACAATTGAGAATCCGGAAAATATTCAGGAACGGTTCGTAGATCCTGAACCACTAAACCTTCCTCCGGAACCACCAATCTTTCAAACAGAGATTATTGAGGAACGAACTATTAAATCAGAATCATCTAGTGATACCGATTCAACAAATTCAATTATGGAGAATCTGGAACCTTTAAGTATGGAAGACCGAATGAGAGCTAAACGCACTGGCCAAGGTCACGCAATTACTCATCCAGACATTAATGCGCCAGATTATGAAATCAAAGGACAAATTCTACACATGGTGACTAATCAATGCCAATTTAGTGGTGCGCCTAAGGAAGATCCAAATGAACATCTACGTACCTTTAATAGGATCTGCACACTATTTAAAATCCGAGAAGTGGAGGATGAACAGATATATCTCATGTTATTTCCCTGGACTTTAAAGGGAGAAGTCAAAGATTGGTTGGAATCGTTACTGAAAGGACCCGTTCATATACATTATAAACGATTCACAATAGTTGATTACATTGCGAGGTATTTGACCTCTATATGATACATTTTACAAATATTGCATTCGTTTTTAAAAGACAATCTTTCTTTACATCGAAAATTGACAGGCATGCATACCATTTCATAATATCCACTATCCAACTATAAATTGATTTAATAATAATCTTTGATGAACTCAATGACTCGAATGCAACGTTCTTCGAAATATGCTATGAAAGACTCCAAGTAATATCTTTAAAATGAGCAAATGCACAGCGGAAGATTTCTTTAACACCTGAGAATAAACATGCTTTAAAGTGTCAACCAAAAGGTTGGTGAGTTCATTAGTTTATCATAATCATTTATTTCCATCATTTTAATAGACCACAAGAATATCATTTCCAGTTCTCATAAATATACGTCCCATGCATAGAGACAAAAATAATCATTCATATGGTGAACACCTGGTAACCGACATTAACTAGATACATATAAGAATATCCCCTATCATTCCGGGATCCTCCTTCGGACATGATATAAATTTCGAAGTACTAAAGCATCCGGTACTTTAGATGGGGTGTGTTAGGCCCAATAGATCTATCTTTAGGATTCGCGTCAATTAGGGTGTCTGTTCCCTAATTCTTAGATTACCAGACTTTAATAAAAAGGGGCATATTCGATTTCGATAATTCAACCATAGAATGTAGTTTCAATTACTTGTGTCTATTTCGTAAAACAGTTATAAAAACAGCGCATGTATTCTCAGTCCCAAAAATATATATTACAAAAACATTTAAAAAGGGATTAATGAAACTCACGCATATAAATATTGTAAAACAGTTAATAAAGCATTTGCATGTATTCTCAGCCCAAAAACGTAAAGAGTAAAAGGGAGTCAAATGAAACTCACGCATATAAATATTGTAAAACAGTTAATAAAGCATTTGCATGTATTCTCAGCCCAAAAACGTAAAGAGTAAAAGGGAGTCAAATGAAACTCACCATACTGTATTTCGTAGTAAAAATACATATAACGTCATTGAACAAGTGCAAGGTTGGCCTCGGATTCACGAACCTAAATTAATTATATATATTTATGTGTTAGTCAATATTTGTCTAACAAATTAGGTCAAGTCATAGTGTACCACAATCCTAATGCTCGAGACTAATATGCAAAAGTCAACAAAAGTAAATTTGACTCAAAATAATTTCCAAAAATCTATACATGATTAATATATAGTTTAAATATCGTTGTTTTATATTTTTAAATATTTTTAAAAGATTTATTAGAGTAAATAATATAATTTATTTATTAATAAATAAAATTTTATATTAAATTTATATAATAAAATATACTTTTATATATATTAAGTAATAAAATTTATAGGGTTCATTTAATATCATAAAGATAATATGATAGGTATTATTAAAGTAAGTTATTACACGTAGTAAAATATGTTTGTATCACATATTTATTTTATAAAATAATATCTATAATGATAGTAAGTAAAAGTTGTATTATTTTGTAATAATAATTATTATTATAAAAATATCAATATTTATAATTACTAAGATGACGTTATGATAAAACGATAATTCTAATTATGATAACTTTAATATTTACGATAATTTTTAATATTATCTTTAAAATAATAATTCTATTTAAAATAATAATAATAATGATATTTTATAGTAACAATGACATTTCTATTAAAATGATAATTTTTGTTAAAATGATAGTTTTAATACTAACGATACTTTTAATAATAATAGTAATGATAAAAATAATAAGAACGATAATTTTATCTAAATCAATATCTTATAATATTTTAATTTCATCATGATACTCTTACCCATTATTTCCTAATCGTTTCGTTTAATAGTTTTTAATCGTCATTTATATCGTGTTCATAATAATGATAATAATAGTAATCAAAATAATTAGGTGTTACAAATATTTGTTTTAATTACACTAATATTAATAATGATAGTTACTATAACATTATTAACGATAATACTAATAATTATCTTAATGATAATATAGTAATAATAATAATAACAATAACAATAACCATTTTTAAATAATGATATATATATTAATAATGATAATAATAATAATAATACCAATAATAATAATAATAATAATAATAATAATAATAATAATAATTGGATAATAATAATAATACTAATTATAACTTTAACGATAATAACGATAGTAATAATAAAAAAAAAAATAACAATTTTAATGATAAATCCCTTTTATTGATAAAGATAATAATAATGATAATAATAAGATAAAACTAGAACGGTGATAAAAACGACGATAATAATAATCATTTTTAATAAAAATATCGAAAATTCAATTGATTATAACTTCTAATCCGTTCATCGAAACCATTCGATATCTAAAGGAAAAGTTCTTAATTTTTCGCTAGCTTTCCAAGGACATGCATATCTTATACCTTATCTCAACCGCAAGTGTAACTAATTCAACATTCAACCTAACCTGTCTAATGGCAATATCAAAAGTACAAGCATGCATAATCCTAAATAGTCGAGCACTAGTCAGGGATACACTATTAGTATGTAAAAGTTAAATTATGAGTACTCACGTATCAATATTGAGATTCAATATTGCAGGAAAGGTACGTAGACGCAACGGAAATGATAAACACTATATTGACCTCACGAGCATACCCATGAACCATACTCAATCACCTCCATAGCTATAACCCATAATTTCCTTAATCCTATCCCACTCGAAAAACAATTTCGAAATCACTCGGACAGCACTCCGTCGTAATATTTTATGTATACTAATAATATCTTGAAATAATACGGAGTAAATATATATATGTAAATCGATTGAGAGAGTTTAGAGAAAAATATTTTCAAGTTTCTATGAAATAATGATAATGAAACCTATTGAATTCTATTTATAATAGATTTTTGAATTATTAAAGTGAATTATTAAAGTATGAATTATTAAAGTGAATTATTAAAGTATGAATTATTAAAGTGAATTATTAAAGTATGAATTATTAAAGTGAATTATTAAAGTATGAATTATTAATGTGAATTATTAAAGTATGAATTATTAAAGTGAATTATTAAAGTTAAAGTAAAGTAAAAATAAAGTAAAGGTAAAGTTTAAGTATAGTAAAAGTATAAAACTATGTACGTATAATACGCGTATAAATATATAATATTAATTTAAATCATTATATATATTTAATAAAATAAAATATAAATATCGTTATCTTTATCATACTAGTTAAGTAATGAGTTGTCAAAAGTGGTTCTAGATATTTATAAAAGTTATATACGTTTTAATAATAAAGTTCTTTTTAAACTGAAAACGTTTTTGTACGTTTGAAACTAAATAGATCAATCGAGTCTTTATGAGATTCAATCTTCCACTATCCTTTGTCTAGTTCTCAATGATTGACAATTTGTTCTTATTTATAAATCACTTTACCATTTTCTGAATATCGTTAAAATGGAAAGATTTCTCAAATCAACGTGGGCCTTTCAACAGAGACTTGTAATCATAATTCAATATATCTGATAATTCAATCATTTGATCTTATCTTCTAATTCCATTGATAAACATTTTGAAACAGATACAATCATATAAAGTATTTAATCTAATATTTTGTTTACGTTTCAAGTTATAATATATATACACATATACATATATAATCATATTCGTTTAATGGTTCGTGAATCGTTGGAACTTGGTCGAGGTTAAATGAATGTATGAACATAGTTTAAAATTCTTGAAATTTAACTTAACAAATATTGCTTATCGTGTCGGAAACATATAAAGATTAAAGTTTAAATTTGGTTGGAAATTTCCGGGTTGTCACAGTACCTACCCGTTAAAGAAATTTCGTCCCGAAATTTGAGTGGAAAGGTCGTGAATGATAATAAGTATGTTTTCATGATGCATACGGGCTGAAAATTAGAGTTTTATCATCAGCGAATAATTTGGATAAACAATCCATTTATATGAAGAGTACGAATGAAGCTAACATAGAAGAGTGAAATGAGTAAGTGTAGATTCATCTTATCATTTGACGTAGATATGATTGATTCCCAGATTTCAAGGGATTTAAAGAAAATCTTCTTAATAAGATTTGACTCTCCGGTAATCAAGGGAATTAGGATCCGCTTTAAATGCGATCGTCCATTTTAATTGTTCTGTCGGAGATTTTCTTATAAATTCACCTCCTTCGTTTCCTTACAACTCACACCTTCTGTTGATGCATTTTATGCAAGTCCCTAGACATCTACCCACGTCCATTGCAGGTACAACAGTTTATAGGCCACCATGATTGCTCGTTATTATCCTATCCGTGTTTGTATGTGGTTACAGGAACTGCAGGAACGAGATTTAGATGTTTTACTATGTTAGACTTAGTCAGACGTACGAGTGAAGCCTCACTAGTACGGCTGACAGGCTCATACGCACGGTTGATGCTGAGCTAAGTCACAATTACAATCTAAATGAGAAGACACGAGTGAGTGATCACCCGTACGGCTGATGAAGCCAACTCGTACGTGTGATGAATGAATCGTATGGGTGAGTCAACATCAGGGGTATATAAAGTCTTATGTTCTTCATTTTAGGTTAAGCCTCTCATTTGTTACACACACTCAGATCTAGTGAGCTCCTCCGATTTTCTCTCAGTCCAAATCACCCAGGTGATGAATAATAGCTCTAGGTGTTGATCTAATCACACTTGATTTAGTTGTGGTTTGACTAAATTAATCAAAAAAAACTTAACCTATTCACTAGAGGGTTTGATTCACTTATTCCGCCATTGTGTGAGTTAAATCTGTTAATTTCTAAGTTCCTAGTCATGTTTCATCACCTTCTATTCTTTCCCCCTCAACTCATATTTTAAAGTATTCATCAATATGCTCCATCCAGTTCTGATTCTCGATATACTTCTAACTTTTATATCGGTCATTCTTCTTTTTCATCTACCGCCGGAAGAATCTATTTACTTCTACTATACTCTTGGGTTTATAGTGTTTCTAGTTCTCTCGTGTCTTTATATTGCTATATGCATCGATATATATGGTTTATAATTTCTGGTTTATCGTTGGGCTTTATATGTTCCCTTATATTTCAAAGTCTCTGCTTCTGTCTTCTATAATC
Source organism: Rutidosis leptorrhynchoides (assembly GCF_046630445.1). NCBI lineage: Eukaryota > Viridiplantae > Streptophyta > Magnoliopsida > Asterales > Asteraceae > Rutidosis > Rutidosis leptorrhynchoides. The sequence goes on along the minus strand of NC_092338.1, from coordinate 81,727,089 downwards.
ATTATCATTCACAGTTAATGCTCTCTTTTATTTGCTGCAATTTATACCCCAATTTCTATTTCGGAGTTTTGTCCTTTTGTTTCTTCTTCTTGCGATTAAGCACCCCTTGTAATGGTCCAGAATTCACAGATATGAATTTCGGAATGAACATTGTTAATGTTCTAGGAAGGAAATTATGATGGCACGATCTTGACTTGTCAAATTACTAGAATACCTTGGAAAAGGCCGAATCATCAAGAAATATTTTCTTGATATTTTAGAGGTTAAATAGAATACAAGAGTCGTATAACATGGCACATGATGATATTATGATCTGTGAATCATCACGTTCCATTTAGAAACTCAGCATGACTTACTGTAATATAATCACGTTGATCAAGTGTCATTATATTATACTAATTCATGCTTCAGTTCCCAACACTACTTCAAAATATTCCTATTTTAAACTTGAATGTTTTAGAATTTAAAAACTAAAATAGTTTCTTTTATGATGCAATACAGATAGTGCGAAGAGGTAAATGATTTCAAATAAGAAAAATTAAGAAAATATCTTCAGAAATATGGAGGATATTTATAATGAAAGATATGATGATATTTTAGAATTTCTAATATCAGAGGATGATGAAGAATATTGTCCGCAGGGGTTTAGAGTCAGGAGCAAGGTATTCGTTAATGACTTCAGCAGGTACTGAATCATTTGGATCCTTTGAAGTCAGGTTCAGTCTTTGTAATTTGTCCAAAGCCTCCTTCCTACTTTGCTCAATCCGTTTTCCAGTTCCAAAACTTCTCTTTTTCTGCTCTTTGCCAGCACACTTCATCATTATCATCCAGCTTTTACCGTTTAAAGTCGTTTTTAGTTTTTGCTGCTTCATCAGCATTTTTTCCATTTTCGGAGAACTAATTCTTAGTTCGGAGTGTTTTTCAGAAACTTCACATTCAAATTAAGTCCATAAGATAGACTTTATATATACACATATAACTGTTGGCGTAGACATGCTGCGATATTTCAAAATACTGATTGCTAATTCCCAATGATTCGTATGGCAATTCTCATTACAAGATGCGAATGAGTAAATGATGGGGTTTCAATAAATAATTATAATGACTTTTTGGAGAGGCTAAAGTCAAAGGGTAATGAAGTTGTTGGTACATCTGCTAATAATGTGGTGGAATGTAAAAGGTTCCCTGGTAACGATGGTGTATATCTCAAGGTTATAATAAGGTTAGTCTGACTGAAAAATTGAAGTTGACTTGCTGGAGCTGTGGCAAAACTGGCTACTTTGAATAGGAGTCGCAAAGTTATTTTTGCTAATAAATGCCAAAGAATCTGACGCGGATACGTTGTTTAAACTTTTATTTTGGTTTCAAGAGTTTTTCGGGTACATAACTGTGGGTAACATGTGGTTGGATCATCATCTCGATTGCTCATCATTCGAAGAGTCTTCAGAAATTTTCGAAGGGTTTGAACACAGATTGTAATCGTTAACATACATTTGATGTTCTAACATAGTTTTGAAGTCAAAATATAGCTTGTGAAAGATGTAAGGATCTAAGAGTGATGATTTTGGTCATATCTCGAGTTGAATTTTGAGATTTCAAAATCAGAATATGTAATTAAATTTTGAATGAGTATGGTTGTTTTGATTTCTATAAAAGAATGTATATTGTTGTGAAAGTAGGGAGTATAATGGATGATTTGCTGAATCAGATTCGAAGAATGTAATATATTATTTGTGAATTTATATATCTCTCGGGTATTACCTACCCGTTAAAAAAATTTCACAATTAATATTTTGTACAAAAGAATTTTATTACAGTCTTTATGAAAATATATATATGTATATTTTCTTCAGATGTAACATAGATTTAATGAGTTAATGTTAAATTAAACTCATTTGATTTACGGTTGAAACTAGAATTTAATAATCCCTAAAGGCTTTAAAAAGTACATAACTTTTACGCAGTATTTCTTTAATGACATTGAAATTATGAATCAATTCTTCGTTATTTATTGATGTATGATGTTCGGTTCGTGGAATTCTTGTGAATTTCGCAAAGTACGAATAATGTTATCTGAAAAGTTTCGGGTACATCGATGATGAAAGTGTAAAATCAAATATATACTTGATTTATTATGAATTGGAATTTGTTGAATTGCGATAGAGATTGTAGTTAACGCTGGTTAAGTTGCGACCGAAGGACGTACATTATTGCATATTTGTAATATGAATTAACCGAGTAGTTAAGATTCACACACAATAGTTTAGCACGGAAAGATTTATTTCAAAATATATATATATATATATATATATATATATATATATATATATATATATATATATATATATATATATATATATATAATATACATATAATTTCTTCAGAGGGAATGAGTTAATTCTTCATAACTCGTTGATACAATATACACGTTATTGATTCGTAATGATGTCCACAGTGATTCTTGAACTGACGGAGTTTGTGATGTTATCGGTGTTGTTGATTCGGATGTTGACTGTACCGACAATGCTGGTAACTCTGACGGTACTGCTGATGCTGTTGGTAAAGCAAGTTTAGCTTGTTAATCACACACCATTTTTGTCAGGGTTTCTACTCTTCCTTCTATCATTTTTGGTTCGCTTAACTGATTTATGGTTAGGGCTAGATTAGATAATATCTAAGACTTTAGAGATTACATAATCGCCGCGGAATGTTTCTCCAATGAAGTTATGAATTAATACTTCGTCAGTTATTGTTGTTGGTACTCCTTGGTATCTATGGTGCGTATGACGTTGATGCTCGTGGGACAGATTGTGAAGTTGAGGTTTACGACGCGGTTGTGGTTGGAGGTGGTATTGGTACTGTTGGCGTTGATGATGGTGGTACTGGTTATGCTGCTGATGCTGCTGCTGGTGTTTGTAATCTCTGTACCATATTCTCCATAGCCACTACCCGAGCGCGAAGCTCGTTGACTTCTTCTATTACACCGGGGTGATTGTCGGTTCGGACGAGCGGATAAATAAAATCTAAAATTTGATGTAATATATAATCGTGACGAGATACTCTGGAAATGAGCGAGAACATGGTGTTTCGGACATGTTCGCCGGTAAGTGCTTCAGGTTCTTCGTCAAGAGGGCAATGTGGTGGATGGAAGGGATCACCTTCTTCTTGTCTCCAATGATTGAGGAGGCTACAAACCCATCCCCAATTCATTCAGAATAGGTGATGACTGATTGGTTGATCTATTCCGGTCACACTACTTTCGGAGCTTGAATGGGATTCCATTTCGGAATCTGAGTGACTTGAACTGATGACGAATTCCATTTCGTACGATTGGATAAAGGATTTTTTTTTCCGATATGAAATGATTTTGGCTAACGGATGGCATTCTAATTACATAGAATAGATATATATATATATATATATATATATATATATATATATATATATATATATATATATATATATATATATATATATATATATATATATATATATATATATATATAGATCAAAAGATTCCGTAGATTACGGAGGACTTTGCGGGATATGTCAGGCAAAGGTTAAAGTAACAGATACGATAAGATATGATTTAGCAGATATGCTAAGATATGAATTTTTGTCTATACACTATTCATGCAATCAATGCAGCAAGACGTGTCTTAGACTAAAAATGATAAGCAGGTAATTTCCTGAGGATGATAAGTAGTTAATTTTCGACACAAAATGATAAGCAAAACTTTTGACATGCAGACACGGTCGAAGTCCAGACTCACTAATGCATCCTATCGACTTATCAGTTAGACACACTAATGCAGACCTGGTTCGCTAAGACCACCGCTCTGATACCAACTGAAAGGACCCGTTCATATACATTATAAACGATTCACAATAGTTGATTACATTGCGAGGTATTTGATCTCTATATGATACATTTTACAAATATTGCATTCGTTTTTAAAAGACAATCTTTCTTTACATCGAAAATTGACAGGCATGCATACCATTTCATAATATCCACTATCCAACTATAAATTGATTTAATAATAATCTTTGATGAACTCAATGACTCGAATGCAACGTTCTTCGAAATATGCTATGAAAGACTCCAAGTAATATCTTTAAAATGAGCAAATGCACAGCGGAAGATTTCTTTAACACCTGAGAATAAACATGCTTTAAAGTGTCAACCAAAAGGTTGGTGAGTTCATTAGTTTATCATAATCATTTATTTCCATCATTTTAATAGACCACAAGAATTTCATTTCCAGTTCTCATAAATATACGTCCCATGCATAGAGACAAAAATAATCATTCATATGGTGAACACCTGGTAACCGACATTAACTAGATACATATAAGAATATCCCCTATCATTCCGGGATCCTCCTTCGGACATGATATAAATTTCGAAGTACTAAAGCATCCGGTACTTTAGATGGGGTGTGTTAGGCCCAATAGATCTATCTTTAGGATTCGCGTCAATTAGGGTGTCTGTTCCCTTATTCTTAGATTACCAGACTTTAATAAAAAGGGGCATATTCGATTTCGATAATTCAACCATAGAATGTAGTTTCAATTACTTGTGTCTATTTCGTAAAACAGTTATAAAAACAGCGCATGTATTCTCAGTCCCAAAAATATATATTACAAAAACATTTAAAAAGGGATTAATGAAACTCACGCATATAAATATTGTAAAACAGTTAATAAAGCATTTGCATGTATTCTCAGCCCAAAAACGTAAAGAGTAAAAGGGAGTCAAATGAAACTCACGCATATAAATATTGTAAAACAGTTAATAAAGCATTTGCATGTATTCTCAGCCCAAAAACGTAAAGAGTAAAAGGGAGTCAAATGAAACTCACCATACTGTATTTCGTAGTAAAAATACATATAACGTCATTGAACAAGTGCAAGGTTGGCCTCGGATTCACGAACCTAAATTAATTATATATATTTATGTGTTAGTCAATATTTGTCTAACAAATTAGGTCAAGTCATAGTGTACCACAATCCTAATGCTCGAGACTAATATGCAAAAGTCAACAAAAGTAAATTTGACTCAAAATAATTTCCAAAAATCTATACATGATTAATATATAGTTTAAATATCGTTGTTTTATATTTTTAAATATTTTTAAAAGATTTATTAGAGTAAATAATATAATTTATTTATTAATAAATAAAATTTTATATTAAATTTATATAATAAAATATACTTTTATATATATTAAGTAATAAAATTTATAGGGTTCATTTAATATCATAAAGATAATATGATAGGTATTATTAAAGTAAGTTATTACACGTAGTAAAATATGTTTGTATCACATATTTATTTTATAAAATAATATCTATAATGATAGTAAGTAAAAGTTGTATTATTTTGTAATAATAATTATTATTATAAAAATATCAATATTTATAATTACTAAGATGACGTTATGATAAAACGATAATTCTAATTATGATAACTTTAATATTTACGATAATTTTTAATATTATCTTTAAAATAATAATTCTATTTAAAATAATAATAATAATGATATTTTATAGTAACAATGACATTTCTATTAAAATGATAATTTTTGTTAAAATGATAGTTTTAATACTAACGATACTTTTAATAATAATAGTAATGATAAAAATAATAAGAACGATAATTTTATCTAAATCAATATCTTATAATATTTTAATTTCATCATGATACTCTTACCCATTATTTCCTAATCGTTTCGTTTAATAGTTTTTAATCGTCATTTATATCGTGTTCATAATAATGATAATAATAGTAATCAAAATAATTAGGTGTTACAAATATTTGTTTTAATTACACTAATATTAATAATGATAGTTACTATAACATTATTAACGATAATACTAATAATTATAATTATCTTAATGATAATATAGTAATAATAATAATAACAATAACAATAACCATTTTTAAATAATGATATATATATTAATAATGATAATAATAATAATAATACCAATAATAATAATAATAATAATAATAATAATAATTGGATAATAATAATAATACTAATTATAACTTTAACGATAATAACGATAGTAATAATAAAAAAAAATAACAATTTTTAATGATAAATCCCTTTTATTGATAAAGATAATAATAATGATAATAATAAGATAAAACTAGAACGGTGATAAAAACGACGATAATAATAATCATTTTTAATAAAAATATCGAAAATTCAATTGATTATAACTTCTAATCCGTTCATCGAAACCATTCGATATCTAAAGGAAAAGTTCTAAATTTTTCGCTAGCTTTCCAAGGACATGCATATTTTATACCTTATCTCAACCGCAAGTGTAACTAATTCAACATTCAACCTAACCTGTCTAATGGCAATATCAAAAGTACAAGCATTCATAATCCTAAATAGTCGAGCACTAGTCAGGGATACACTATTAGTATGTAAAAGTTAAATTATGAGTACTCACGTATCAATATTGAGATTCAATATTGCAGGAAAGGTACGTAGACGCAACGGAAATGATAAACACTATATTGACCTCACGAGCATACCCATGAACCATACTCAATCACCTCCATAGCTATAACCCATAATTTCCTTAATCCTATCCCACTCGAAAAACAATTTCGAAATCACTCGGACAGCACTCCGTCGTAATATTTTATGTATACTAATAATATCTTGAAATAATACGGAGTAAATATATATATGTAAATCGATTGAGAGAGTTTAGAGAAAAATATTTTCAAGTTTCTATGAAATAATGATAATGAAACCTATTGAATTCTATTTATAATAGATTTTTGAATTATTAAAGTGAATTATTAAAGTATGAATTATTAAAGTGAATTATTAAAGTATGAATTATTAAAGTGAATTATTAAAGTATGAATTATTAAAGTGAATTATTAAAGTTAAAGTAAAGTAAAAATAAAGTAAAGGTAAAGTTTAAGTATAGTAAAAGTATAAAACTATGTACGTATAATACGCGTATAAATATATAATATTAATTTAAATCGTTATATATATTTAATAAAATAAAATATAAATATCGTTATCTTTATCATACTAGTTAAGTAATGAGTTGTCAAAAGTGGTTCTAGATATTTATAAAAGTTATATACGTTTTAATAATAAAGTTCTTTTTAAACTGAAAACGTTTTTGTACGTTTGAAACTAAATAGATCAATCGAGTCTTTATGAGATTCAATCTTCCACTATCCTTTGTCTAGTTCTCAATGATTGACAATTTGTTCTTATTTATAAATCACTTTACCATTTTCCGAATATTGTTAAAATGGAAAGATTTCTCAAATCAACGTGGGCCTTTCAACAGAGACTTGTAATCATAATTCAATATATCTGATAATTCAATCATTTGATCTTATCTTCTAATTCCATTGATAAACATTTTGAAACAGATACAATCATATAAAGTATTTAATCTAATATTTTGTTTACGTTTCAAGTTATAATATATATACACATATACATATATAATCATATTCGTTTAATGGTTCGTGAATCGTTGGAACTTGGTCGAGGTTGAATGAATGTATGAACATAGTTTAAAATTCTTGAAATTTAACTTAACAAATATTGCTTATCGTGTCGGAAACATATAAAGATTAAAGTTTAAATTTGGTTGGAAATTTCCGGGTTGTCACAGTTACCTGAAGGGGCGATTGATACATGGGACGTTTTAGTTGACAAATTTCTTAAACAATTCTTTCCTGCATCTAAAGCCGTAAGACTTCAAGCAGAAATTGTTACGTTTACACAGAAACCAAATGAAACTCTATATGAGGCGTGGACAAGATATGGAAAGTTGTTAAGAGGATGTCCGCAACATGGTTTAGACACCTGTCAAATAGTACAAATATTCTACCAAGGATGCGACATCACTACAAGAAAAGACATAGATATAGCAGCTGGTGGTTCTATTATGAAGAAAACCGAAACTGATGCTTACAAAATTATTGATAATACTGCTTCCCACTCACATGAGTGGCACCAAGAAAAAGATATCATTAGATCATCTAAAGCAGCTAGAGCCGATTCTAGCCATGACTTAGATTCCATTTCCGCAAAGATAGATGCTGTGGAGAGACGAATGGAAAAGATGACTAAGGATATTCACTCAATACGAATTAGTTGTGAGCAGTGTGGAGGACCACATTTGACAAAAGATTGTCTCAGTATTGAATTAACAATGGAACAAAGAGAGAATATTTCATACATAAACCAAAGGCCTGGAAATAATTATCAGAATAATTATCAACCGCCAAGACCGATTTACAATCAAAACCAGAATTATAACCGAAATATTCCATACAACAACCAACAAGGTCCTAGCAATCAACAAGTATCCAATAATACTTATAATCAGCAAAGACCTAATTTTCAAAACAAACCACCACAACAAACCGATGATAAAAAGCCGAAGTTAGAAGATATGATGACGAAGCTAGTTGAAACTCAAACGCAGTTTTTCACATCTCAAAAACAAACTAATGAACAAAATGCTCAAGCATTTAGAAATCAACAAGCTTCTATTCAAAATCTGGAACAAGAAGTAAGTAACCTAGCAAGGTTAATAGGTGAAAGAAAACCGGGAAGTCTACCTAGTGATACAAATGCTAACCCCCGGAATGAAACAGCTAAAGCTATTACCACAAGAAGTGGTACAACACTTAAACCACCTGAAATACCTGTAACTTCTGATGAAACTATTCCTACTCCACAAGAACCACAACCTGATCAAGATAAGGAAAAAGAACCGGTAGTTGAAAAGGTTAATGAAGATAACACAGTTAAGGATAAACCTTATGTTAAACCATACCAACCACCACTTCCTTACCCGAGTAAAATGAGAAAAGAAAAACTTGAAGCCGAGCAATCCAAATTCTTGGATATGTTTAAACAGATAAATGTAAATCTTCCTTTCATTGATGTGATTTCAGGAATGCCAAGATATGCTAAATTCTTGAAAGATCTAATCTCAAATAGAAAGAAAATGGAAGAACTCTCGGCTGTTACTATGAATGCTAATTGTTCAGCAGTGCTGTTGAATAAGATACCAGAAAAACTATCTGATCCAGGAAGTTTCACAATTCCATGTTTTCTGGGTAGTCTTAGTTCAATAGAAGCATTGGCAGACTTAGGTGCTAGTATAAATCTAATGTCGTATTCACTATACACTAAACTAGACCTTGGAGAATTGAAACCAACCAGAATAAGCATACAACTAGCCGATAGATCAATAAAATATCCTAGAGGGATAATGGAGAACATGCTAGTTAAAGTTGGTACTTTAGTATTTCCAGTAGATTTTGTTGTTTTGGACATGGAAGAAGATTCTCTAGTTCCTCTCATATTAGGAAGACCATTCTTAAACACGGCTAAAGCAATGATAGACGTGTTCGGTAAGAAACTGACCCTAAGTATAGAGGATGAGAGTGTTACCTTTTCAGTTGATAGAGCAATGCAACAACCACAATCTGCAGATGATACATGTTATTATATTCAAACTATAGATGCACATGCAGAATTATTAGAAGAATTTCCAGAATTACAAGGAACAGGAGAATGTTCTTTAGGAGAAGGTAATGAACCAATTGATGAAGCTGAAATGTTAGCTACACTTATAGCTAATGGATATGAACCAACAACAGAAGAAATTCAAATGCTAAAAGAAGAAGACAGATATCGATATAAATCATCGATAGAAGAACCTCCGAAATTAGAGTTAAAGCCACTTCCAAACCATTTGGAATACGCTTATTTACATGGTGAATCTGAATTACCTGTAATAAAATCGTCTTCTCTTACTGAAAATGAGAAATCACAACTCATTTCTGTGTTGAAAGCTCATAAACCAGCCATTGCATGGAAGATTCATGATATTAAAGGAATAAGTCCTTCGTATTGCACACATAAAATCCTTATGGAAGAAGGTCATAAAACGTATGTGCAACGCCAACGAAGACTAAATCCTAATATGCAAGATGTAGTTAAGAAATAGATTATTAAACTGCTAGATGCAGGTTTAATTTATCCAATCTCTGATAGTCCATGGGTAAGCCCAGTTCAATGCGTACCTAAGAAGGGTGGCATGACTGTCATTACAAATGAGAAAAATGAGTTTATTCCTACTAGGACTGTAACAGGATGGCGTGTATGTATTGATTATAGAAAATTAAATGACGCCACCAGAAAAGATCACTTTCCCTTACCTTTCATAGATCAAATGTTGGAAAGATTAGCCGGAAATAGTTACTATTGTTTTCTAGATGGATTTTCCGGATATTTTCAAATTCCAATAGCACCCGAGGACCAAGAGAAAACCACATTCACGTGCCCTTATGGTACTTTTGCTTACAAACGCATGCCATTTGGACTTTGTAACGCCCCTGCAACCTTTCAAAGGTGTATGATGGCGATTTTTCACGACATGATAGAAGAATGCATGGAAGTATTCATGGATGACTTTTCAGTCTTCGGTGATACATTTAAATCATGTCTAGTTAATCTGGAACGAATGCTAATTAGATGCGAACAATCAAATCTAGTACTTAATTGGGAGAAATGCCATTTCATGGTTAAAGAAGGCATCGTTCTTGGACATAAAATTTCAAAAGAAGGAATTGAAGTGGATAGAGCTAAAGTAGATGTAATTGCTAAACTTCCACATCCCACCAATGTTAGAGGAGTTAGGAGTTTTCTAGGGCATGCCGGTTTTTACCGACGTTTCATAAAAGATTTTTCTAAAATTGCCACTCCTATGAATAACCTCCTAGAAAAGGATGCGCCATTCATATTTTCAGATGAGTGTATCAAATCTTTTAATATTCTTAAAGAGAAACTCACTAATGCGCCGATCATGATAACACCAAATTGGAATCTACCATTTGAACTAATGTGCGATGCAAGTGATTTTGCAATGGGAGCCGTTTTAGGACAAAGGATTGAAAAACGATTTCAACTTATATATTATGCTAGTAAGACGTTACAAGGAGCACAAACAAACTATACAACTACTGAAAAAGAACTCCTTGCTATTGTCTTTGCTTTTGACAAATTTCGATCATATCTCGTTCTAGCAAAAACGGTGGTCTATACCGACCATTCTGCTCTTAGATACCTACTTTCAAAACAAGATGCTAAACCAAGATTAATCCGTTGGATCTTACTCTTACAAGAGTTTGATATTGAAATCCGAGATAAAAGAGGAGCAGAAAATCTCGCAGCTGATCATCTTTCTCGTCTTGAAAATCCCGAATTAGAAGTTCTGAATGAATCAGCCATACAAGACAACTTTCCTGATGAATATCTATTGAAGATAGATTATAAAGAAATCCCATGGTTTGCAGACTATGCAAACTACTTAGTTTGTGGATTCCTTGAAAAAGGATTATCGTACCAAAGACGAAAGAAATTCTTCAGTGATATAAAACACTATTTTTGGGAAGATCCACATCTGTTTAAAAGTTGTCCCGATGGAATAATACGCCGATGTGTATTTGGAGATGAAGCTAGTAAAATTTTAAACCATTGTCACACAGGACCAACAGGAGGGCATTATGGGCCTCAACTAACAGCAAGAAAAGTTTATGAAGCTGGATTCTATTGGCCTACAATTTACAAAGACGCACACCTTCTTTGCAAATCCTGTGATGCATGTCAAAGGGCCGGAAAAATAAGTCAATGTGATGAAATGCCACAAAATGTCATCCAAGTATGTGAAGTATTTGACATTTGGGGTATTGACTTTATGGGTCCATTTCCAAAATCTCATAATAATCTATATATACTCGTAGCCATTGATTATGTATCTAAATGGGCGGAAGCACAAGCTCTCCCAACTAACGATGCACGAGTTGTAGTTAACTTTTTAAAACGTCTTTTTGCAAGGTTTGGAACACCGAAAGCTTTAATAAGTGATCGGGGTACTCATTTTTGTAATAATCAACTTGAGAAAGTTCTTAAAAGATATGGAGTAACTCATAAAATCTCCACCGCATATCATCCACAAACAAGTGGACAAGTTGAAAATACCAACCGAGCTTTAAAACGTATTCTAGAGAAAACCGTAGGATCAAATCCGAAGGAATGGTCCATTAAATTGGAGGATGCACTCTGGGCTTTTAGAACAGCCTACAAAACTCCAATTGGAACCACACCTTTTAGACTTGTTTATGGAAAAGCATGTCATCTTCCAGTAGAAATTGAACACAAAGCATTTTGGGCTTTGAAGACATGTAATCTTGATTTACATGAAGCCGGACGTCTACGAATAAGTCAACTAAACGAATTAGAAGAATTAAGACATGAAGCATACGAAAATTCGTTAATCTATAAAGAAAGAACGAAGAAATGGCATGATAAAAGAATCAGAAGTTCAAAAGAATTTAAAGAAGGAGACAGAGTTCTTCTTTTCAATTCACGATTCAAGCTATTTCCTGGAAAATTGAAATCAAGATGGTCTGGACCATTCATAGTCAAAAGAGTTTTCCCATACGGAACGATAGAATTGATAAATTCAAATGGGATTGAATTTAAAGTTAATGGTCACAGAGTTAAACATTACATACATGGTCCGATGGAAGTCGACAACGAAGTTAATCACAATTTCGACACCACAGCTAACTAGATGTACAGAAATAAATCGATAAATATTATCTTGAATCAATCCACGACCCAGTGTATACGTATCTCAGTATTGATCACAACTCAAACTATATATATTTTGGAATCAACCTCAACCCTGTATAGGTAACTCCAACATTCACATATAGAGTGTCTATGGTTGTTCCGAAATATATATAGATGTGTCGACATGATAGGTCGAAACATTGTATACGTGTCTATGGTATCTCAAGATTACATAATATACAATACAAGTTAATTAAGTTATGGTTGGAATAGATTTGTTACCAATTTTCACGTAGCTAAAATGAGAAAAATTATCCAATCTTGTTTTACCCATAACTTCTTCATTTTAAATCCGTTTTGAGTGAATCAAATTGCTATGGTTTCATATTGAACTCTATTTTATGAATCTAAACAGAAAAAGTATAGGTTTATAGTCGAAAAAATAAGTTACAAGTCGTTTTTGTAAAGGTAGTCATTTCAGTCGAAAGAACGACGTCTAGATGACCATTTTAGAAAACATACTTCCACTTTGAGTTTAACCATAATTTTTGGATATAGTTTCATGTTCATAATAAAAATCATTTTCTCAGAATAACAACTTTTAAATCAAAGTTCATCATAGTTTTTAATTAACTAACCCAAAACAGCCCGCGGTGTTACTACGACGGCGTAAATCCGATTTTACGGTGTTTTTCGTGTTTCCAGGTTTTAAATTATTAAGTTAGAATATCATATAGATATAGAACATGTGTTTAGTTGATTTTAAAAGTCAAGTTAGAAGGATTAACTTTTATTTGCGAACAAGTTTAGAATTAACTAAACTATGTTCTAGTGATTACAAGTTTAAACCTTCGAATAAGATAGCTTTATATGTATGAATCGAATGATGTTATGAACATCATTACTACCTCAAGTTCCTTGGAATAACCTACTGGAAATGATAAAAATAGATCTATCTTCAAAGGATCCTTGGATGGCTTGAAAGTTCTTGAAGCAGAATCATGACACGAAAACAATTTCAAGTAAGATTTCCACTCGAAATAAGATTGTTATAGTTATAGAAATTGAATTAAAGTTTGAATATGATTATTACCTTGTATTAGAAAAATAACCTACTGTAAGTAACAAAGGTTTCTTGATCTTGGATGATTACTTGGAATGGATTTAGAAAACTTGGAAGTAAACTTGCAATCTTGGAAGTATTCTTGATTTTATGAAACTAGAACTTTTGGAATTTATGAAGAACACTTAGAACTTGAAGATAGAACTTGAGAGAGATCAATTAGATGAATAAAATTGAAGAATGAAAGTGTTTGTAGGTGTTTTTGGTCGTTGGTGTATGGATTAGATATAAAGGATATGTAATTTTGTTTTCATGTAAATAAATCATGAATGATTACTCATATTTTTGTAATTTTATGAGATATTTCATGCTAGTTGCCAAATGATGGTTCCCACATGTGTTAGGTGACTCACATGGGCTGCTAAGAGCTGATCATTGGAGTGTATATACCAATAGTACATACATCTAAAAGCTGTGTATTGTACGAGTACGAATACGGGTGCATACGAGTAGAATTGTTGATGAAACTGAACGAGGATGTAATTGTAAGCATTTTTGTTAAGTAGAAGTATTTTGATAAGTGTCTTGAAGTCTTTCAAAAGTGTATGAATACATATTAAAACACTACATGTATATACATTTTAACTGAGTCGTTAAGTCATCGTTAGTCGTTACATGTAAATGTTGTTTTGAAACCTTTAGGTTAACGATCTTGTTGAATGTTGTTAACCCATTGTTTATTATAACAAATGAGATGTTAAATTGTTATATTATCATGATATTATGATATATAGTATATCTTAGTATGATATATATACAGTTAAATGCCGTTACAACGATAATCGTTACATATATGTCTCGTTTCGAAATCATTAAGTTAGTAGTCTTATTTTTACATATGTATTTCATTGTTAATACACTTACTAATATATTTACTTATCATTTAACATAATTAACCAAGTGTATCAATATCTTAATATGATTCATATGTACCTAGTAAGACGTTGTTATAACGATAATCGTTATATATATCGTTTTCGAGTTTCTTAAATTAATAGTCTCATTTTTATGTATATAACTCATTGTTAAAATACCTAATGAGATACATACTTATAATAAAATCATGTTAACTATATATATAACCATATATATGTCATCGTATAGTTTTTACAAGTTTTAATGTTCGTGAATCACCGGTCAACTTGGGTGGTCAATTGTCTATATGAAACCTATTTCAATTAATCAAGTCTTAACAAGTTTGATTACTTAACATGTTGGAAACACTTAATCATGTAAATAACAATTTCATTTAATATATATATAAACATGGAAAAGTTTGGATCACTACAGTACCTACCCGTTAAATAAATTTCGTCCCGAAATTTTAAGCAGTTGGAGGTGTTGACGTATCTTCTGGAAATAAATGCGGGTATTTCTTCTTCATCTGATCTTCACGCTCCCAGGTGAAATCGGGTCCTCTACGAGCATTCCATCGAACCTTAACAATCGGTATCTTGTTTTGTTTAAGTCTCTTAACCTCACGATCCATTATTTCGATGGGTTCTTCAATGAATTGAAGTTTTTCATTGATTTGGATTTCGTCCAACGGAATAGTGAGATCTTCTTTAGCAAAACATTTCTTCAAATTTGAGGCGTGGAAAGTGTTATGTACAGCCGCGAGTTGTTGAGGTAGCTCCAGTTGGTAAGCTACTGGTCCGACACGATCTATAATCTTGAATGGTCCAATGTACCTTGGATTTAGTTTCCCCCGTTTACCAAATCGAATAACGCCTTTCCAAGGTGAAACCTTAAGCATGACCATTTCTCCAATTTCAAACTCTATATCTTTTCTTTTACTGTCCGCGTAGCTCTTTTGTCGACTCTGGGCGGTTTTCAATCTTTGTTGAATTTGGATGATTTTCTCGGTAGTTTCTTGTATTAACTCCGGACCCGTAATCTGTCTATCCCCCACTTCACTCCAACAAATCGGAGACCTGCACTTTCTACCATAAAGTGCTTCAAACGGCGCAATCTCAATGCTTGAATGGTAGCTGTTGTTGTAGGAAAATTCTGCTAACGGTAGATGTCGATCCCAACTGTTTCCGAAATCAATAACACAAGCTCGTAGCATGTCTTCAAGCGTTTGTATCGTCCTTTCGCTCTGCCCATTAGTTTGTGGATGATAGGCAGTACTCATGTCTAGACGAGTTCCCAATGCTTGCTGTAATGTCTGCCAGAATCTTGAAATAAATCTGCCATCCCTATCAGAGATAATAGAGATTGGTATTCCATGTCTGGAGACGACTTCCTTCAAATACAGTCGTGCTAACTTCTCCATCTTGTCATCTTCTCTTATTGGCAGGAAGTGTGCTGACTTGGTGAGACGATCAACTATTACCCAAATAGTATCATAACCACTTGCAGTCCTTGGCAATTTAGTAATGAAATCCATGGTAATGTTTTCCTATTTCCATTCCGGGATTTCAGGTTGTTGTAGTAGACCTGATGGTTTCTGATGTTCAGCTTTGACCTTAGAACACGTCAAACATTCTCCTACATATTTAGCAATATCGGCTTTCATACCTGGCCACCAAAAATGTTTCTTAAGATCCTTGTACATCTTCCCCGTTCCAGGATGTATTGAGTATCTGGTTTTATGAGCTTCTCTAAGTACCATTTCTCTCATATCTCCAAATTTTGGTACCCAAATTCTTTCAGCCCTATACCTGGTTCCGTCTTCCCGAATATTAAGATGCTTTTCCGATCCTTTAGGTATTTCATCCTTTAAATTTCCTTCTTTTAAAACTCCTTGTTGCGCCTCCTTTATTTGAGTAGTAAGGTTAGTGTGAATCATTATATTCATAGATTTTACTCGAATGGGTTCTCTGTCCTTTCTGCTCAAGGCGTCGGCTACCACATTTGCCTTCCCCGGGTGGTAACGAATCTCAAAGTCATAATCATTCAATAATTCAATCCACCTACGCTACCTCATATTCAGTTGTTTCTGATTAAATATGTGTTGAAGACTTTTGTGGTCGGTATATATAATACTTTTGACCCCATATAAGTAGTGCCTCCAAGTCTTTAATGCAAAAACAACTGCGCCTAATTCCAAATCATGCGTCGTATAATTTTGCTCGTGAATCTTCAATTGTCTAGACGCATAAGCAATCACATTCGTTCGTTGCATTAATACACAACCGAGACCTTGCTTTGATGCGTCACAATAAATCACAAAATCATCATTCCCTTCAGGCAATGACAATATAGGTGCCGTAGTTAGCTTTTTCTTTAATAATTGAAACGCCTCCTCTTGTTCATCCTTCCATTCAAATTTCTTCCCTTTATGCGTTAATGCAGTCAAGGGTTTTGCTATTTTGGAGAAATCTTGGATGAATCTTCTGTAGTAACCAGCCAATCCTAAAAATTGACGTATATGCTTCGGAGTTTTTGGGGTTTCCCACTTTTCAACGGTTTTGATCTTTGCCGGGTCCACCTGGATACCTTCTTTGTTCACTATGTGACCGAGGAATTGAACTTCTTCCAACCAAAATGCACAATTTGAAAACTTAGCGTACAGTTTTTCTTTCCTCAATACTTCTAGCATTTTTCTCAAATGTTCTTCGTGCTCTTGATCATTCTTTGAGTAAATAAGTATTTCATCGATGAAAACAATGACAAACTTGTCAAGATATGGCCCACACACTCGGTTCATAAGGTCCATGAACACAGCTGGTGCGTTAGTCAATCCAAACGGCATAACCATAAACTCGTAATGACCATAACGCGTCCTAAAAGCAGTTTTTGGAATATCATCCTCCTTTACTTGCATTTGATGATATCCAGAATGTAAATCGATCTTCGAATAAACAGACGAGCCTTGTAGTTGATCAAATAAGTCGTCAATTCTCGGCAGTGGATAACGGTTTTTGATGGTAAGTTTGTTCAACTCTCTATAGTCAATACACAACCTAAATGTACCATCCTTCTTCTTGACAAACAAAACAGGAGCTCCCCATGGTGATGTGCTTGGTTGAATGAAACCACGTTCTAATAGTTCTTGCAGTTGGCTTTGCAGTTCTTTCATCTCGCTGGGTGCGAGTCTATAAGGAGCACGATCTATTGGTGCAGCTCCTGGTACAAGATCTATTTGAAATTCAACAGATCGATGTGGAGGTAGTCCCGGTAATTCTTTCAGAAATACATCGGGAAATTCTTTTGCGACGGGAACATCATTGATGCTCTTTTCTTCAGTTTGTACTTTCTCGACGTGTGCTAGAACAGCATAGCAACCTTTTCTTATTAGTTTTTGTGCCTTCAAATTACTAATAAGATGTAGCTTCATGTTGCCCTTTTCTCCGTACACCATTAAGGGTTCTACTTCTTCTCGTACAATGCGAATTGCATTTTTATAACATACGATCTCTGCTTTCACCTTCTTCAGCCAGTCCATGCCAACTATTACATCAAAACTCCCTAACACTACTGGTATCAAATCAATCTTAAATATTTCGCTACCCAGTTTAATTTCTCGATTCCAGCATATATTATCTGCTGAAATTAATTTACCGTTTGCTAATTCGAGTAAAAATTTACTATCCAACGGCGTCAATGAACAACTTAATTTAGCACAAAAATCTCTACTCATATAGCTTCTATCCACACCCGAATTAAATAAAACGTAAGAAGATTTATTTTCAATAAGAAACGTACCCGTAACAAGCTCCGGGTCTTCCTGTGCCTCTGCCGCATTAATATTGAAAACTCTTCCGCGGCCTTGTCCATTCGTGTTCTCCTGGTTTGGGCAATTTCTAATAATGTGGCCCGATTTTCCACATTTATAACAAACTACATTGGAATAACTTGCTCCGACACTACTTGCTCTGCCATTACTCGTTCCGACACCATTTGTTCCTTTCGTTCTGTTAACCCCTGGTCCGTAGACCTCACACTTCACCGCGCTATGACCATTTCTTTTACACTTGTTGCAAAATTTGGTGCAGAACCCCGAGTGAATACTTTTCACACCTTTGGCATAGATGCTTCTGATTGTTGTTGTTGTTGTTACGGTTGTTATTGTTGTTGGGATGATTGTTGTAATTGTTGTTGTTGTTGTTGTTGTTGTTGTTGTTGTTGTTGTTGTTGTTGTTGTTGTTGTTGTTGGGCCGTTTGTTGTAGTTGCGATTGATGTTGCGATTGTTGGGATAATTGTTGCGATTATTATTGTAATTGATGTTGTTGTTGTATTGGTGATTCTTATCACCGTTTTCCTCCCACTTTCTTTTGACTTGCTTCACATTGGCCTCTTCAGCCGTCTGTTCTTTAATTCTTTCCTCAATCTGGTTCATTAGTTTGTGAGTCATTCTACATGCCTGTTGTATGGAGGCGGGCTCGTGTGAACTTATATCTTCTTGGATTCTTTCCGGTAATCCTTTCACAAACGCGTCGATCTTCTCTTCCTCATCTTCGAACGCTCCCGGACACAATAGGCACAATTCTGTGAATCGTCTTTCGTACGTGGTAATATCAAATCCTTGGGTTCGTAACCCTCTAAGTTCTGTCTTGAGCTTATTGACCTCGGTTCTGGGACGGTACTTCTCGTTCATCAAGTGCTTGAATGCTGACCACGGTAGTGCGTACGCATCATCTTGTCCAACTTGCTCTAGATAGGTATTTCACCATGTTAACGCAGAACCTGTGAAGGTATGCGTAGCGTACTTCACTTTGTCCTCTTCAGTACACTTACTTATGGCAAACACCGATTCGACCTTCTCGGTCCACCGTTTCAATCCGATCGGTCCTTCGGTTCCATCAAATTCCAAAGGTTTGCAGGCAGTGAATTCTTTGTAGGTGCATCCTACACGATTTCCTGTACTGCTAGATCCAAGGTTATTGTTGGTATGTAGCGCAGCCTGTACTGCGGCTATGTTTGAAGCTAGAAAAGTACGGAATTTCTCTTCATTCATATTCACGGTGTGTCGAGTAGTCGGTGCCATTTCCTTCAAAATAGTCAAATAGAACAAGTTAATCATACAGAATATTAAGAGTAGTTAATAGTATTTCGTAGCATAATATGAACTCATTTATAAAAGCTTTTTCTTCATATTAGCGTTTTATAAGTTTAAATTCGGGTAGTACCTACCCGTTAAGTTCATACTTAGTAGCTAATATACAATTCAACTACTACAATTCTATATGAAAAACTGATTATAATAATATTTCGCGTTCAAACTTTTATACAATATTTTACAAACTTACAATACCGCTTATTTTACATAAAGCATGAAATATAGCACACAATAACTTTGATACAAGATAGTTGTGAAGATAATTCTAGCTAGTACACAAGTTGTTCAACAAAGGCAATAAAGACACGTAATTCATACGTCCAGAAACAAGTCATGCATTCTGGTTTTACTAGGACTACTTCCCATCCTTGGTCTTGTGGAACATAACCGTTATGGCCGTTGATAAGACAGCGTGTTGTAACGTCGTCAAAGGGACGAGGGTTACGTAATGACCAACAGTCTCGTAATAACCTAAAAACCTCATTTCTTACCCCAATTACCGACTCCGTCACTTGTGGGAATGTTTTGTTTAATAGTTGTAGCCCGATGTTCTTTTTCTCACTTTGGTGAGAAGCGAACATTACTAACCCGTAAGCATAGCATGCTTCTTTATGTTGCATGTTAGCCGCTTTTTCTAAATCATGAAGTCCTATATTCGGATACATTGAGTCAAAATAATTTCTTAACCCGTTGCGTAAAATAGCATTTGGGTTCCCCGCAATATA
The DNA here is from genome assembly GCF_046630445.1 of Rutidosis leptorrhynchoides. Classification (NCBI taxonomy): domain Eukaryota; kingdom Viridiplantae; phylum Streptophyta; class Magnoliopsida; order Asterales; family Asteraceae; genus Rutidosis; species Rutidosis leptorrhynchoides. Next base: position 81,706,574 of record NC_092338.1, on the reverse strand, counting down.
TGCGTCAAAGTAAACACATCGTAACTTATGGGTTTCCCAATGTGATATCCCCCATCTTTCAAACGAAAGTCTCTTATAAACCAAGACATTCTTGGAATGTTCTTCGAATATCTTACAAACTGATTTCGCAGTAAATAGTTGTGCCGAAGAATTCTGACCGACTCTAGACAAGATTTCATCAATCATGTCTCCGGGTAGGTCTCTTAAAATATTGGGTTGTCTATCCATTTTGTATTTTTATACTGTAAAATAGATAAGAGTTAGATTCATAAAAAAAATACTTATTAATACAAGCAATTTTTACATATATCATAAAGCATAAGCACACTATATTACATATATTACACCACACGAATACAACTATCTTATTCTGACTCGCTCGTTTCTTCTTCTTCGGTTTTGGTTCATTTTGCCAAGTTTCTAGGGATATATGATGTTCCCCTAATACGAGCTGTCGTTTTCCACAACGGTTTAGAAAAACCTGGTGGTTTAGAGGTTCCCGGGTCATTGTTACAACTTAAGGGCTTCGGGGGTTGACGATACATATAAAGTTCATCGGGGTTGGAATTAGATTTCTCTATTTTTATGCCCTTTCCCTTATTATTTTCTTTTGCCTTTTTAAATTTAGTTGGGGTAATTTCTATAACATCATCGGAATTCTCGTCGGAATCCGATTCATCGGAGAATTGGTAATCCTCCCAATATTTTGCTTCCTTGGCAGAAACACCATTGACCATAATTAACCTTGGTCGGTTGGTTGGGGATTTTCTTTTACTTAACCGTTTTATTATTTCCCCCACCGGTTCTATTTCCTCCTCCGGTTCCTCCTCTTCCGGTTCTGATTCTTCTTCCGGTTCCGACTCTTCTTCCGGTTCCTCTTCGGGAACTTGTGAATCAGTCCACGAATCATTCCAATTTACATTTGACTCTTCATTATTATTAGGTGAGTCAATGGGACTTGTTCTAGAGGTAGACATCTATCACATAATATCAAACGCGTTAAGAGATTAATATATCACATAATATTCACATGTTAAAAATATATAGTTTCCAACAAAATTTGTTAAGCAATCATTTTTCAAGTAAACACGGTCGAAGTCCAGACTCACTAATGCATCCTAACAAACTCGATAAGACACACTAATGCAAAATTCTGGTTCTCTAAGACCAACGCTCGGATACCAACTGAAATGTCCCGTTCTTATTGATTAAAAACGTTCCATATTAATTGATTTCGTTGCGAGGTTTTGACCTCTATATGAGACGTTTTTCAAAGACTGCATTCATTTTTAAAACAAACCATAACCTTTATTTCATAAATAAAGGTTTAAAAAGCTTTACGTAGATTATCAAATAATGATAATCTAAAATATCCTGTTTACACACGACCATTACATAATGGTTTATAATACAAATATGTTACATCGAAATCAGTTTCTTGAATGCAGTTTTTACACAATATCATACAAACATGGACTCTAAATCTTGTCCTTATTTTAGTATGCAACAGCGGAAGCTCTTAGTATTCACCTGAGAATAAACATACTTTAAACGTCAACAAAAATGTTGGTGAGTTATAGGTTTAACCTATATATATCAAATCGTAACAATAGACCACAAGATTTCATATTTCAATAGACATCCCATACATAGAGATAAAAATCATTCATATGGTGAACACCTGGTAACCGACATTAACAAGATGCATATATATAAGAATATCCCCATCATTCCGGGACACCCTTCGGATATGATATAAATTTTGAAGTACTAAAGCATCCGGTACTTTGAATGGGGTTTGTTAGGCCCAATAGATCTATCTTTAGGATTCACGTCAATTAGGGTGTATGTTCCCTAATTCTTAGATTACCAGACTTAATAAAAAGGGGCATATTCGATTTCGATAATTCAACCATAGAATGTAGTTTCACGTACTTGTGTCTATTTTGTAAATCATTTATAAAACCTGCATGTATTCTTATCCCAAAAATATTAGATTTTAAAAGTGGGACTATAACTCACTTTCACAGATTTTTACTTCGTCGGGAAGTAAGACTTGGCCACTGGTTGATTCACGAACCTATAATAATATATACATATATATCAAAGTATGTTCAAAATATATTTACAACACTTTTAATATATTTTGATGTTTTAAGTTTATTAAGTCAGCTGTCCTCGTTAGTAACCTACAACTAGTTGTCCACAGTTAGATGTACAGAAATAAATCGATAAATATTATCTTGAATCAATCCACGACCCAGTGTATACGTATCTCAGTATTGATCACAACTCAAACTATATATATTTTGGAATCAACCTCAACCCTGTATAGCTAACTCCAACATTCAGATATAGAGTGTCTATGGTTGTTCCGAAATATATATAGATGTGTCGACATGATAGGTCGAAACATTGTATACGTGTCTATGGTATCTCAAGATTACATAATATACAATACAAGTTGATTAAGTTATGGTTGGAATAGATTTGTTACCAATTTTCACGTAGCTAAAATGAGAAAAATTATCCAATCTTGTTTTACCCATAACTTCTTCATTTTAAATCCGTTTTGAGTGAATCAAATTGCTATGGTTTTATATTGAACTCTATTTTATGAATCTAAACAGAAAAAGTATAGGTTTATAGTCGAAAAAATAAGTTACAAGTCGTTTTTGTAAAGGTAGTCATTTCAGTCGAAAGAACGACGTCTAGATGACCATTTTAGAAAACATACTTCCACTTTGAGTTTAACCATAATTTTTGGATATAGTTTCATGTTCATAATAAAAATCATTTTCTCAGAATAACAACTTTTAAATCAAAGTTTATCATAGTTTTTAATTAACTAACCCAAAACAGCCCGCGGTGTTACTACGACGGCGTAAATCCAATTTTACGGTGTTTTTCGTGTTTTCAGGTTTTAAATTATTAAGTTAGCATATCATATAGATATAGAACATGTGTTTAGTTGATTTTAAAAGTCAAGTTAGAAGGATTAACTTTTATTTGCGAACAAGTTTAGAATTAACTAAACTATGTTCTAGTGATTACAAGTTTAAACCTTCGAATAAGATAGCTTTATATGTATGAATCGAATGATGTTATGAACATCATTACTACCTCAAGTTCCTTGGATAAACCTACTGGAAATGAGAAAAATAGATCTATCTTCAAAGGATCCTTGGATGGCTTGAAAGTTCTTGAAGCAGAATCATGACACGAAAACAATTTCAAGTAAGATTTCCACTCGAAATAAGATTGTTATAGTTATAGAAATTGAATTAAAGTTTGAATATGATTATTACCTTGTATTAGAAAGATAACCTACTGTAAGTAACAAAGGTTTCTTGATCTTGGATGATTACTTGGAATGGATTTAGAAAACTTGGAAGTAAACTTGCAATCTTGGAAGTATTCTTGATTTTATGAAACTAGAACTTTTGGAATTTATGAAGAACACTTAGAACTTGAAGATAGAACTTGAGAGAGATCAATTAGATGAATAAAATTGAAGAATGAAAGTGTTTGTAGGTATTTTTGGTCGTTGGTGTATGGATTAGATATAAAGGATATGTAATTTTGTTTTCATGTAAATAAATCATGAATGATTACTCATATTTTTGTAATTTTATGAGATATTTCATGCTAGTTTCTAAATGATGGTTCCCACATGTGTTAGGTGACTCACATGGGCTGCTAATAGCTGATCATTGGAGTGTATATACCAATAGTACATACATCTAAAAGCTGTGTATTGTACGAGTACGAATATGGGTGCATACGAGTAGAATTGTTGATGAAACTGAACGAGGATGTAATTGTAAGCATTTTTGTTAAGTAGAAGTATTTTGATAAGTGTCTTGAAGTCTTTCAAAAGTGTATGAATACATATTAAAACACTACATGTATATACATTTTAACTGAGTCGTTAAGTCATCGTTAGTCGTTACATGTAAATGTTGTTTTGAAACCTTTAGGTTAACGATCTTGTTGAATGTTGTTAACCCATTGTTTATTATAACAAATGAGATGTTAAATTGTTATATTATCATGATATTATGATATATAGTATATCTTAGTATGATATATATACAGTTAAATGCCGTTACAACGATAATCGTTACATATATGTCTCGTTTCGAAATCATTAAGTTAGTAGTCTTATTTTTACATATGTATTTCATTGTTAATACACTTACTAATATATTTACTTATCATTTAACATAATTAACCAAGTGTATCAATATCTTAATATGATTCATATGTACCTAGTAAGACGTTTTTATAACGATAATCGTTATATATATCGTTTTCGAGTTTCTTAAATTAATAGTCTCATTTTTATGTATATAACTCATTGTTAAAATACCTAATGAGATACATACTTATAATAAAATCATGTTAACTATATATATAACCATATATATGTCATCGTATAGTTTTTACAAGTTTTAACGTTCGTGAATCACCGGTCAACTTGGGTGGTCAATTGTCTATATGAAACCTATTTCAATTTATCAAGTCTTAACAAGTTTGATTACTTAACATGTTGGAAACACTTAATCATGTAAATAACAATTTCATTTAACATATATATAAACATGGAAAAGTTTGGGTCACTACACTTGGCTAGTTTCTTTCACTTTATTCCTTGCATGAACAATTATTGTATTTTTAGTTTTTCATTTACTTATGTGATTCTTGAATTTGTAATCCTTATGTCTTTTGGTTTATAATTTCATTGAATCTTTCGAATTATCATTTAATGCAAGTTTGAAAGTTATTGATTGTTGCAAGACAAGTGATTGATATTTAACATCTTGTGCTTAATCCAACCTAGTTACAATTTAGTATAGGGATAAAGACAACATGTGTAGGTAGCATTGCTTGTGCCCAAGATAATCATAAATTGGAAAACTAAAGAAGTCTTGTCTATGAGATTTAGTTGATAATTTGATAGCATAAGGATTTGTTGAACTAATGCATGCATAATTGAGATTGTCAAGGAATAAAGACTTCCATCCAATTGATTACAACCTTTTCGTTTAGTTCATTGTTTATGCTCTTTGATACTCAAAGTTTACATTTGCCTAGTAATTGTTAATCTAGTTTTTACATTAGTTAATTTTAGTTAATCACAAACAAACCAATCTTGAAATTGCTTGCTAGTTAACCATAACTTTCTGTGGAACGAATCCTGCTTACCCTATCTAAAGTAGAGTAATTAGGCTATTTTTGACCGGCCCTTCGACACCGATCAAATTTTGGCGCCGCTGCCGGGGAAGTGTGCGCTTGATTGCAAGCTCTTATTTTATTGCTTTCGTGTTAAATTAGAAAAACCATAAAAATTATAAAATCAATAAAAATCCAAAAATAGTGTTTTGTTTATTTTTGTGTTTGTCAGTTTTACGCTCGGTGTTCTTGTTTTTGTTGAAGTGTAGGTTAGTGTATGCAAACTCGGAGTTTGGGAGATCAAAATCTTAAGCCTTTAGACCCGGAAATCGAGAAATCTGCAAAAGCTAATCGAAAAGCTACAAGAATCTTAAAGGGTTCGACAGTGGCTTCAGCATCCACTCAACCACAGTTAGAGACACATCCGATTGTTCCACCAAACTCTCCTAAGTCAGAGTCTGACACTAAAGAGGAAGTTTTTGATCAACGAGATGAAATGGCCGAACGACCAAGAGGAGTAGACACCTACTACCAACCGGGTGATTTTGAGGATCATTCACCCATTGTTTATCCTGCACCGGCAGGAGGAAACAACCGACGATTTGAGGTCCGACCTCAACTCATTTCGATCTTGCCAACCTACCGAGGTATGGCTAATGAGGAACCATATGAACACATCACTGAATTTAATGGGATATGTGCTACTAATCAGGTAAACGGTTTCACTGATGATGAGGTACGTCTTCGATTATTTCCCTATTCACTTAAGGATAAGGCAAAAAGATGGTTTCTCTCCTTGCCCTCCCGGAGTATTAATACTTGGGCGGAAATGAAAAAACGATTTTTAGAGGAATTTTACCCCATAAGTAAAACTTCAGACATGCGTACGCAAATAAAATCTTTTAAACAATTACCGGGTGAATTATTTCATGAAGCGTATGAACGTCTGAAGGAGTTACTTAGGGCATGTCCACACCATGAGATACCCAAGTAGGAATTGGTTAAAGTTTTCTATGATAGTTTAGATTCCCAAAACAGGCAGTTTCTTTTGGCGGCTAGTGTTGGGGCATTCTTAACTCGGTCTAGTGATGATGAATGGATGTTCTTCGAACAGTTAAGCAAGGGTTCAAAAACCTAAGCTTCGGTTGATCGTAAACAACCTAGTACCTCCCGAGTGAATCATGTTTCTGATTCGGGTGGTTCATCTAGGAACTTAGAGCAGGAATTTGATGATTTGAAAATGCTTATATTTAACAACCCAAACCAGGGTCTTGCTTGTAATGTTTCGCAGGTTCAGGAAGTATGTGAGATTTGTGGAGATCCTTCTCACTTTGCATATGGATGTAGAAATGGGATTCCACCGGTAAATCAGCACATAGTGGAAGAACAAGTTAACGAGGTTCAGGGACGGAGATATGATCCATACTCCAACACGTATAATCCGGGTTCGATAAATCATCCTAATTTCAGTTAGAGCAATAACAACGCTCTGAATGCTAACCAAGGGAACCAACTTAGACCACAAAACAACTTTCAAAACCAGGGTAACTTTCAAAACCAAGGCAACTACCAAAGAAACTATCAAAATCCTTATCCCAACAACCGAAACCAAAACCAAAACAATTACCAAAACCAAGGCCAAAACCCAAACCAAAATCAAAACAGTACTTCAACCAATCAACCATCAAGCTCGGATGCTAAGATGGATGCGTTCATCTCCGAAATGCGAAAAATGATAGAAGTGCAAAATAAGTCGATTGGTGCATTGGCTAAGGAGATCGGTAATGTAGCGGAAAGTAAGGGAAATAGGGAACCAGGTATAATTCCAAGCTACACGGTTCTAAATCCAAATCATAAGGATCAGGGAAAAGGGCATAGCGTTAATATGGTAGGTACCTTGAGAAACGGAAAGAAGTATGACAATAAGGTAGGTGAAAAAGAGGTAGTGCAACCAGAGCCAAGTAAGTCTCCTATTGTTCTTGATGAGGAAGAGGTAAGTGAAGTCTATGACCAAGGAAAAGGGGTGAAAAATAAGGACCCAATTGTTAATGAGACCGGGAAACCGGAGACAGAATCAAAATCCGTCCCATTTCCCAAGGCCTTAGAGTCCCCAAACCAGTTCCCTTATGGGAAAAAGGGACCACAACCAGAGGACATGTGGGAAACGTTTAAATAGGTTAAGATAAATTTACCCCTCCTCGATGCTATTAGGCAAGTCCCGTCTTATGCTAAATTTTTAAAGGACCTTTGCACTCAAAAGAGGAAGCAAAGGGCGACTTTACCCAAAAAGGTGGAGCTAACCGAGCACCTAAGTGCGGTTGTTTCGGGAACACTTCCACCTAAGTTTAAGGACCCATGGACCCCGTTGATAGCTGTGACTGTAGGAAACGTGAATGTGAAAAAGGCGTTATTGGACCTAGGAGCTAGCATTAATATTTTACCTTTTTGTCTAGTTGACCGATTTGATTTGGGTTTAATGAAAAGAATCGACATAATTATTCAACTAGCGGACCAGTCAATCAAAACGCCTAGGGGGATATTAGAAGATGTGATAGTAAAAGTGAAGGATTTATATTACCCAGTTGACTTTGTTGTTATGGATATTGAACCTAGGAATAGAAATGCCCAACCCACTATAATTTTGGGACGCCAGTTCTTGGCCACCATTAATGCTCACATTAATTGTCGAACGGGTGCTATGGACATATATTTCGGGAATCGCAAGATGAGAATTAATATCTTTAATTCTCTTCACACCCCGAATGTCCATGAATGCTACCGGATAGATGTGATTGATGAATTAGTGAAAAAACATATTTCTCACCTAATAACCAATGACCCAGTAGAAATATTTTGCTTAGGTGACGAAGAGGATGTTGAATGTGAAGATGTTAAGGCAATAGAATTAGCAGTAGCAAGTACAATGGATGCTAGGTTGCCACCGTGGACTCATAAATATGAGCCACTACCTAAATCCATTGATACTAATACGAGACCTTCACTAGAGTCACCACCGACTCTTGAGTTAAAACCCTTACCTTCTCATTTGAAGTATGCATTTTTAGGTACTGACGGCACTTTGCCAGTTATTATTGCTTCAGATTTGACAGGTGTGCAGGAAAAAGCCTTGATGAAAGTGCTTCATAAGTACAAGGCCGCAGTAGGGTGGATGATAGCTGATTTGAAAGGGATAAGTCCCTCTGTGTGTATGCATAGGATAGTTACAGATCCGGAGGTTAAACCTGCTCATGATACGCAACGCAGGTTAAACCCGAATATGCAGGAGGTTGTAAAGAAGGAAGTTCTCAAGTGGTTAGATGCAGGGATTATTTTCCCTATTTCGGATAGTCAGTGGGTAAGCCCCACGCAAACAGTGCCAAAGAAAGCTGGGATAACGGTAATCGAAACTGAGGAAGGTGAAAAGATCACAACCCGTCCCGTGACGGGTTGGCGGGTATGTATTGATTACAGGAAGCTGAATGCTGCGACTTCAAAAGATCACTTTCCCTTGTCTTTTATTGATCAAATCATCGAAAAGTTGTCAGGTCAGAAATTTTATTGTTTCTTAGATGGGTATTCGGGATATAATCAAATACCTATTCACCCTAATGACCAAGAAAAAACGACTTTTACTTGTCCTTATGGAACTTATGCTTTTAGACGAATGCCTTTTGGTTTATGTAATGCACCTACTACTTTTCAAAGGTGTATGATGAGTATTTTCTCAGAATTAATAGGCGAGTCTTTAGAAATTTTCATGGATGATTTTTCAATATTTGGCAAGTCTTTTGAGTCTTGTTTGAGTATGTTGGAAAAAGTTTTAAAGAGGTGTACCGAAACCAACCTTGTCCTTAGTTGGGAAAAGAGCCACTTTATGGTAAAGGAAAGGGTAGTTTTGGGACACATTGTGTCTGAACGGGGATTCGAAGTCGATAGGGCAAAAGTGCAACTTATTTCCACATTACCTCCACCAACCAATGTTAAGGGGGTAAGATCGTTTTTGGGACATGCAGGATTCTATCGTAGGTTTATCAAGGATTTTAGCGTTATTTCTAAACCATTGTGTAATTTGTTATTAAAAGACGCACCTTTTGAATTTGATGACCAATGTAAGGAGGCCTTTAACACCCTTAAGCGTAAGTTGACCAAAGCACCCATTTTGCAATCACCCGATTGGACCAAACCATTTGAAATTATGTGCGACGCTAGTGATTTTGTAGCCGGGGCTGTTTTAGGTCAAAGAGTTGATAGGAAACCGGTTGTTATCTATTATGCTAGTAAGACATTCTCGGATGCCCAGGTGAATTATACCACAATCGAGAAAGAATTATTAGCAGTAGTGTTTGCCTTAGACAAATTTAGATCGTATTTGTGGGGGTCTAAGGTAGTTGTCTTTTCGGACCATAGTGCCCTAAGGCACTTGCTTGAGAAGAAAGAGTCTAAGCCTAGATTGATTAGGTGGATTTTGTTGCTACAAGAGTTTGATTTGGAAATAAGGGATAAAAAGGGTATAGAAAATGTGGTAGCCGACCATTTATCTAGGATACCCCCGCCACCGTTTGACCCTGCTAAACCAATCCATGAGAATTTCCCGGACGAGTGTTTGTTTAGTGTTGTGAAGGTACCTTGGAACAAGCACAAGCGAGATTACTTTTTATTACAGGTTAAGCATTATATTTGGGAGGACCCAGTTCTTTACCGAATTGGACCCGACCAAATCATAAGGAGATGCGTAGCGGAAGATGAGCATAAGGACATTCTAGCTCATTGTCATACTTTTGCATGTGGAGGACACTACGGAGTCAAGAAAACCGGGTACAAAGTACTCGACTCAGGTTTCTTTTGGCCTACTATTTTTAAAGATGCATGTGAGTATGTTAAAAATTGTGCTAGGTGTCAAAGGATGGGGGGAATCTATAAGCGTAATGAAATGCCCATGAACCCAATTTTGGTTTGTGACATCTTTGATGTTTGGGGCATAGATTTTATGGGACCCTTTCCACCTTCTTTTGGGTTTGAATATATACTAGTAGCCGTTGATTATGTCTCCAAGTGGGTGGATGCTGAGGCTACTCGGACCAATGACCACAAAGTTGTCCTAAAGTTTGTTAAGAAAAATATTTTTTGTCGTCATGGTGTACCTAAGGCCATAATTAGTGATGGGGGTTCGCACTTTAAGAACTCGCATTTTGCTAAACTTTTAAGGGATTATGGGGTAAATCACCGAATTGCTACACCTTACCATCCCCAAACAAGTAGGCAAGTGGAAGTATCTAATAGGGAATTAAAAAGGATTTTAGAAAAAACCGTAAATCCTAATCGCAAAGATTGGTCTTTAAGACTAGACGATGCGCTTTGGGCTTACCGGACAGCTTATAAAACCCCTATTGGTACTTCACCTTATCGACTTGTTTATGGGAAGGCATGTCACTTACCTGTTGAAATTGAGCATCGTGCAGAATGGGCTATTAAACAGGTGAACATGAACATGGATGAGGCAGGAAAAGCAAGAAAGTTAGACCTATCGGTGTTGGATGAGTTGAGACGCGATGCTTATGAAAGTTCAAAAATTTACAAAGAGAAAACGAAAGCGTTTCATGATAAGCAAATCGTAAGGCGGATGTTTGAAGTGGGGCAAAGTGTGTGGTTGTTTAATTCAAGGCTAAAGTTATTTGCGGGTAAGTTGAGAAGTAAGTGGAACGGTCCCTATGTGGCTACTAAGGTTACTCCGTATGGGGCAATTGAAATAAAAGATCCAAAAGGTGGGGAACCGTTCTTAGTTAATGGGCAACGATTGAAAATTGCTTCCGGTATGTCGCTTGATGATGCTAGGGTAGTTGAAACAATTCGGTTTGAACCCATGAAAGTCCATCAACTTAGAACAATTCGGGTGAATGAATCAAAGAATTATGTTAGTAAAGAGAACATCGATGCGTGGCTTGATAAAAATGTTACTATTAGTTGCATGCCCAATTGTGACGTTTGGGATGATGATGGGCGATTTGATGATGCGCCCGAGGATGAGGTGTCTGAGGTTATTTCAGATGAATGTTTTGATGAGTTTGATGAAAAGTTGTCATTGGAAGAAGATGTTAAGGGAAGGCCGGAGTTCCGTCGTCAAGAAGAAGATCCAGGGGAAGTATTGTTCGAATTGAGTTTCATTAGGGTCTTACCCCACTTTGCTAATGATCATCGTGAATTCAAGGTGATTGCCGATACGGGATTTACAATTAATATCATGTCATACGAGACGTACAAGCGATTATTTCATGACAAATGTTCTTTATGTTCGTTGACTAAATCCGATGCGGTCATCACACTTGGCAATAATACTAAGTGTCAGGCACTTGGTGTACTTCGCGATGTGATGGTTAGTGTGAAAGGTGTTTTCCTTGAAGTACCATTCACCATTTTTGATATGCCTACGGATGAAGATGTTCCATTGTTAGTCGGGCTTGGATTCATTGCAACCGCGGATTGTAAAATAGACCCGGGTGCAGGTTCTATCACTTTTGAAGGAGGAAACGGAACTTTTAGATTTTGTAATTCGAAAAATATGCGGTTTCCTTCGGCATATATAGTTGAGAGAGAATTTGATGAGGGTTATTGTATGATGCTTGGGATACAAGAGGTTAACACAAATGAAGTAGTTAGTGAAGAAATGGTAGAGGATACTATAGACATGGACGAAATCTATCAAAGTGTTGAGTGTGAGGGTATTCGCTTCAATCAACGCTTAGACTCCGAGTTAAGCGAAGATGAACGAGTGATATTACTCTAAACATACATATTATTCAACGCAATATCAGTTATATTTCATCAGCTTTTATCAATTAACGAAGACATTCCACGTATGATATTCAAGAAAAGCGACAAAAGTGGACAAGAGTTGCTATTTGAAGATTCGACGATAAAACGATAGTTTTAACCAAATTTTATATCAAGAAAACGTTTATCCGAATTTAAGAATGAAGAAGTCTGAAGAAAAAGGTTACACACGTCGTCCAAAATGGTATACATCAACACGAGATCAACAAAGAACAACTGAAGAAAAAAAAATAATAAGAAATCTGATAATTACTCTTACACGAATCGTGTAATGTTACACGAATCGTGTAATATAACTGGTCATACACGATTCGTGTATACATACACGATTCGTGTAATGTTAGGACAAAGCACTATTACGGATTCCAGAAGGTCGGCTGCTTTATAAGTTTTAAAACTATTCTTTTTCTCCAATTGAAGACAGCAGGATTTCAACAAAGCTCTTTGACCAACTTTCATGTTCATAAATATGGATACGTTCAGAGTTGAAGAAAATATATTATCTAGTACAAAAATTACTCTACACACATATATTATCTTTCTGTAATTTATTAGTTCAAGGTTAACAATAGTGGTAATATTAAGGGGGTATTGTTCGTGATAAAGGGTGTTATTGTTGTAATTTTTCTACCATTTGAAGTTAATGCAAGTGAAGATATATTAGTAAGTTTACTCTGTTAAAATTAGCGTTGTTATTATGTTTGCATATATATATTTTTATGTCTCCCCTAGTGTAATGAATAGCTAAATTTCCCTAGTGTTTGCTTAAATGTAGAGCCCCTAGTGAAATGGATTGTTACCATTAGTAAAGTTAAAATGTAACTTTAGTATTTTTAATATTGAGCCTAGTTAAAAGAACCATTTTTATGTAATTAGGTATTTAACCCTTGCCACTTAATTTAGTAAATTTAAATAACGAAAGTTGTTCTTATTTACACAAATTAAGCTTCAACATTAAAAATGATCTAGACGAATTTATGGATAAGTTATTGACACCAATTTAGAATTAAACTTCGGTGGTTTGGGTGATATCATTAAGTTATATGAAGGTGAAATTATAAAAAGGGAAACCGTTATAATTTGGGTAATGGCGAAAGTCAAAACTAGGCTAGGTCTCAATTTAAATACTTAGGGATTAGTAGCTTTCTAAAAAGAATCCGATGAAAATTAGATTTTATTTAGTTAAGTTGTAACTTTATATTTATTCGAGAGAAAAATGTAAAGTTTGATACTAGAACATTTTAATAGGGCGTAAAAACTTGAAACAATCCATGGACCTAGGGGTGACACAATTAAGTAAACACTCCCATTTACCTCATTTATATTTCTTATAAAATTATTATCATCTTTATTTACGAATTATAAGTTTAAAATATATAAAAATCTATAAATAAAACATTTAATGTTCGTAACAGTATTTGTCACATATTTTTCACTTACACGAATCGTGTAGCCTCACACGAATCGTGTAAGGCCTTGACGCGGCTACAGTACCAGCTAGGGTAAAAATTAGGGTTTTGATTAATTAATTATTTATAATTTAGGTTATTAGTTATTTAATTATTATAATTAGGTTATTTATTATATAATTAGTTTTAATTAAGTATAAAATACAAAAATACATGTTTTAATCCTAAAATTAGTATTAATCATTATAGGTTTATAAATTGTAATTAGTTTATAATTAGTAAATTAATTAAATTCCTTTTAATTTGTATTAGTTTTATTAAAAATGCATTTTAGTTAAATTAATTAAGTTTATATAATTTTTGCTTAAAACAAAAATCTAAATATATAATTTTATTAAAAATTACTATTTTACTAATTACCATTTAGTAGCATAATTAATGCATCATAATTAAGTATAATTTCATTTAGTATCATTTTAAGATAATGCTTGTCATATTATAATTTTATTTTAATTAGTAAATTAGTTAAGCTATTTGCTTTTACTGTTACTATAAATTGCCTAATCCAAAACCCCACTTTAATTAAGTTTGACATCAAAGACTATTAAAAAGAAAACCATTAAACGCTCCATCTCCCTGTGGAACGAATCGGATTTACCAACAAACTAAACTACACGGATAGGACTAGTTGCCTATATATATGTGTGAAATCAACCTAAAATCTATAAAATACCACATATACAATAAATCAATTCGTGTAACAAAACAACTCAAATCCGTTCATAAATAAAGGTCTCGATCCAGCACATCAACTTTTTGGCGCCGCTGCCGGGGAGTTGGCAGTTAAATAAATAGATAATTTTTCTGATTCGTAGTAGTAGTTGGATTTGTACGTGGACCGGGTTGTTGGATCACCAATTTTATTGGTCTTTGAAGGATCCTGCCCCTCTGCTGCATCTTTTGGCTATTCGAAACGTGGGCAAAAATCAGAAGGATAATCTATTTGTTTAAAGGTTTTTATCATTGTTTTTATGTTATTCGATCCTCTCGAGGAAATTCATTTCCAAGAAAGTTCAAAGTTTTTGAATAAATCCTTTAATTCTTTGTACAATTTCCCAAATTGTATGATTCGTTCAATCCTAAACTCGTTAAACTTAATCCGGAACCTCAAAGAATTAATAAAGGACAAAAACAACAACAAAAAGAAATAGGAAGTACTAGTAATTTTAAAACACCGAAAAACACTAAAAAAAAAAGAAAAGAGAAACAAGTAGGTAACCCTAGATAAACCTTTAGTGAAGTGATCTCATAATAGAAAATTAATGTATGAACTTACGTTCCTCCAACGCTGAATTAACTCCCTCACATCCTAAACCCGAAAGAAAATTCCACGAACGCTTAAGAGCTCAAGAAGTAGAATCTCTTGCTAAAAATTTAGAGTCACTTTTCTTAGAATCCGACTCTGAACCAATAATTCAACCAATCATAGAGCCGATTATTAAAGAAGAAGAAGAAATGGCTGACACAAATCAAACGATGGAAGCATTAATGAAGGCCACAAGAAAAGGTCAAGGCCACGCAATCATCCAACCCCCGATGACTGATGGCTTTGAAATAAAAGGTCAATTTTTACACATGGTAACTAATACATGTCAATTCGGTGGAGCCCCAAATGAGGATGCTAACGAGCATCTTCGTAAGTTTGTAAGCATTTGCAAGCTTTTCAAAATCAAAGATGTCACCGATGAAGTTGCATGTTTAAAAATCTTTCCATGGTCATTAAAAGATGATGCAAGGGATTGGCTAGACTCATTACCAGAAGGATATATTGAAAACTGGAATGATATGATGGATAAATTTTTGTCAGAATTCTTTCCTGCTTCAAAAGCAGCAAAATTACAAAGTGACATAAATCACTTTAAACAAAAGCCTAATGAAACTCTTTATGAAGCTTGGACCCGATTCAATAAAATGCTTCGAATATGTCCTCAACACGGGTTGAATACATTCCAAAAGGTCCAAATATTCTATAAAGGAGTCAATGTGACAACTAGAAAAGATATAGATGTTGCAGCTGGAGGTTCGATCATGAAGAAAACACCTGAAGACGCTCACACAATCATTGCTGATTTAGCCTCCCATTCTCATAATTGGCATCAAGAAATAGAATTTTCTAGATCATCAAATGTTGCTAGTATTGAAAGCAATGATGAAATTGCTTCTTTAAAAGTTCAAATAGCAAATCAAGCAAGGCAAATCGAGAAAGTAACCAAGGAAATGCATTCTATCAGAGTAGGATGTGAACTGTGCCAAGGTCCCCATCTTACTAGAGATTGTGATCAAAGTACAATGGAAGAGCAAGCGAATTTCTTAGGTTACTTACGAAAAGGTGAAATGAACTTTAGCGATTTTCCAGCTATAGAAGCAAACAACCGAAAATATCCTCCTATAAACAGCTATCAAGTAGGAGGACCTTCAGGATCAAATAATAATAACTATCAAAATAATAATAACTATCAAGGAGGAAATCCAGGTTACCAAAATAACCGGAATTTCCCAAATCAAAATCAAAGAAATCCGCCACCAGGTTATAATAACCGAAATCAACCTCAACGAAATTATCAAAATAATTTCCAACACACACAACCACTAGCATTCAATCAACCACAACCATTAGCAATTATGCAACCTCAACCTGAGAGGAAATCCGGTATAGAAGATCTCTTAAGAGATTTTATGGTTAAGCACGAGCAAAATGCAGAGCTCCAAACTCAGCAAATCCGAAATCAACAAGCCACGATTCAGATTTTAGAAAGAGATGTTGGAAGGATCTCACAGTTACTAGCAGAGAGACCACCAATTGCAAGTAACCCTCCGGTTATACTAAAGAAGAATGATCCTCAAGCCCCAGCATATTCACAAGTGAATGCTATTTATAGTTTCTGTGAGGATGAAGCAAGTTTCAAAACACCGGAGCATAGTCCTATTTTTACTCTTGGGTGTGAAGATGATGATGAAGAGTGTGATGAGTTTATATTTTCTGATTTATCCAATATGGCGGATTACACTCCTTATCAAGAGATGGATGATACCCGAGTTGAAAGTGTGAAAAGTATAACATGTGAAGATGAAGAGATCCGAGTTGGTGCAATAACTCCCGAGTATGGTGACTATTTGATGAGGTTGATGTCGGGAAATCATGCGGAAGTGCAGATAATTGAAACCACCGAGCCTTCCGAATTTAGGGTTGATGATGATTTGAAGATGATCAAAGAAGAAGCGGAAGATACGGTGAAGCAAGCACCTAAAGTGGAAGACTATAAAGAACCCATTCCATACCCACAAGCACTTGCATCCGAAAAACCAAAGGAGAATCATTGTAAGCCTTTAAAAACGGATAATATCTGTGTAAATGTACCTTTGGTTGATGTTATTACAGGTATGCCAAACTATGGGAAATTCTTGAATGATTTGATGGCAAAAGAAGGAGTGTGTGAGCAGGCATCATCCGCGTTCCTTGAAGCAGAATGTGCTGCTATTGTGAAAAAGAATGAATTGCCACCTAAGTTAGGTGATCCTGGACCGTTCATAGTACCTTGTAAGCTTAATGAATCTGAAATTCTTAGATCATTAGCTGACTCAGGTGCAAGTATAAATCTCATGCCTTATTCCATTTACTCGCATTTGAACTTAGGTGAACTTAAACCCACCAATTCAGGCATTAGATTCATTGATCAGTCGGTTAATAAACCTATAGGGATTGCTGAAAACTTAGTAGTAAAAACAGGTGAACTTGAGTTTCTAGCTGACTTTGTAGTTGTAGACATGAAGGAAGATAAGTTTGTACCTATTATTTTAGGTAGACCATTCTTAGCAACTGCATGTGCTTTAACAGATTGGAAAACAGGAAAACTAGTTTTGAAGGATAGAGGAAAGAGTGTAACCTATCAAACTGAGTTTAGTATGAACCCACCACCCACACCGATAGTTTCAGTGAATATTGTTGACAATGTCAAACCCATTAGTCAACAAGCTAAGTTTGGGGAGGGTGATGAGGAGAAACTAGATAGTAAACCGCCCAATGATAGTGTTGTTGAGAAAACCATGAAGAAGTTATATGGTAGGATTAGAAATGCTATGTCGAAAAAAGATAAACATTTGAGAGAGAGATTGATTTCAAACCTATCAAAACTTGAGAAATATAAGTTGAAAAAACTGGTTGAAGAGTCAAGATTTTCGGACTCTTGGTTATTATCAAAAATTAGTGGTAAGAATGGTTGCAGTAATGGTTCTATTGGAGTAAAGAAGGGTGATGTTTATCACCCCGACGTTAGTTAAAATTAGGGTGGAGTCGCGTGAACGACTCGCTAATAAACTTCACAAATTGTAAATAGTCCCATTCGTGTGTCTCGTTTTTATTTTAAATTCCTTTTTATTTGTATTTCTCATATACTTGTTTTAAAATTTAAAAATGTTAATCTTTTTAACACAAAAATAGAGTGTTTTTATTTTATTTTAAATTTATTTTCGAAAAATATTAAAACTTTAACTTTTAATGAATTGAATTTTATAAATTGAATTTAAAAATTTATAAACGGATTAAGATCAGGTATAACAACCGAATTTCCGTTACAAATATAAATTTATAAAAGATATTTTAAATTTAATTGATTATAAGTTATAAAAAAAATATATAAAAAGAAAAAAAAAATTAGTTTGTAATAACATAATTTTTTTGGTGTGTATTGAAACTTATTATATTTTTATTTTTTATATATTAGCAAGAAAATATAGTGTGGGGTAAAAAAATGTGTTGTACGATTGAATTAAAACCCCATATTTTGTGTGTTTTTAACATGGTTTTGACAGGTACAGACGAAAATGCAATTAGACGAAACGAAACATCAAATTACATTGTGATACAAACATTGGATATGATCATAGGTAAAACAATTTGAAAATCCAAATCGGTTAACAAAGGAAGTTCCAAATACTCTACACTTTTTGTCCTCTCAAATTTATACATTATTATCTGATTTTATGTAATGAGGGCATTACATAATCTTAAGTGTGGGGTGGGAATATATAAATTCTCGAGAACTAATAAGTTATTGGTTTTTATGAAAATTTGAAAATTTTTAAACAAATGTATCTAATCAATTTTTAAGGTAACTACGAGCAATTAAAGATCAGGTGTAAAAACCGAAATTGTTGTCTCCATACATTAAAAATACATAAGTTTATTTGTTTAAAACCTATAAAAGAAAACCATTTATAACAAGAATTCATAAATCCTTATATTGAGAACCATTTATCACATGTTTCTTTGAAGTTTATTGCAGATATCATTGCTAAGGAACGTATAAACCTGAATATTCCATTATCACGAGTAGTAGAGGATGAATCAAGTCCATCCCGTAAGGAAGTAAAGTCTTCCGAATTGACACACTTGCTAACTTATGTTAGAAGATGTAGTCCAGAACAGCTGTAGGTTGACGAAAAATCTTGTAAAGTCATCCCTAAAATCGGCTGGAAATCCACCTAACCTCAGCATCAAACAGGGTTTTTGGTGGTCAGACTTATCCTAACCATGAGAAGGATATGTCCCGTACAATGGGGGGGCACAATGCAAATTAGCTTTTAAGACTAATGAATCTAATCCCCAGATGGATGATCTCCGTAAAGATCAACTGCATCTATGTTTGACCGCGGTCAACATACATATGCCATAACAAATTGAGGTGTACAAACTCATGGTTCACCGATGATATTTGGACACGATATAATTTTGTTCTAAAACTTATGCTATTTTATGAATTATATTTGTGTAAAACTATTTTTGGACATTTGGCTTCAAGTTCCATGATACTACAATCATGGGGGCGAATAGCTTGCTAATCGCCGACTGAGGCTTCGGTTTTCAGTTACCCTCAACCGGAATTTGAGGTTAAAACCGGAAAACGTGTCTAGTGTAAAAACTAGCATGACATTTTATAAAATCATAAAACGTTTTCACAAGGTCCAATTTTCCCTAAGGATCCAAATTTTTAAACCCTAATCACGAGTTTCATGTTTGTTTCTGTTGTCAGAATTTCATTTCGTGTGGTGTGCGTGTGATCCAATAAATACTGTGTTGTGTAATATATTTCATATAGCGTGTGTTTCATTTCGTGTAGTGTGTGTTGTGTGATCTAAATGTTCGATAAGAAAGATATATAATGTTCTAACTCTATTAAAAGATGTAATTGCTTGAGGACAAGCAACGTTCTAGTGTGGGGTATTTTGATATTGCTCTAAACATACATATTATTCAACGCAATATCAGTTATATTTCATCAGCTTTTATCAATTAACGAAGACATTCCACGTATGATATTCAAGAAAAGCGACAAAAGTGGACAAGAGTTGCTATTTGAAGATTCGACGATAAAACGATAGTTTTAACCAAATTTTATATCAAGAAAACGTTTATCCGAATTTAAGAATGAAGAAGTCTGAAGAAAAAGGTTACACACGTCGTCCAAAATGGTATACATCAACACGAGATCAACAAAGAACAACTGAAGAAAAAAAAATAATAAGAAATCTGATAATTACTCTTACACGAATCGTGTAATGTTACACGAATCGTGTAATATAACTGGTCATACACGATTCGTGTATACATACACGATTCGTGTAATGTTAGGACAAAGCACTATTACGGATTCCAGAAGGTCGGCTGCTTTATAAGTTTTAAAACTATTCTTTTTCTCCAATTGAAGACAGCAGGATTTCAACAAAGCTCTTTGACCAACTTTCATGTTCATAAATATGGATACGTTCAGAGTTGAAGAAAATATATTATCTAGTACAAAAATTACTATACACACATATATTATCTTTCTGTAATTTATTAGTTCAAGGTTAGCAATAGTGGTAATATTAAGGGGGTATTGTTCGTGATAAAGGGTGTTATTGTTGTAATTTTTCTACCATTTGAAGTTAATGCAAGTGAAGATATATTAGTAAGTTTACTCTGTTAAAATTAGCGTTGTTATTATGTTTGCATATATATATTTTTATGTCTCCCCTAGTGTAATGAATAGCTAAATTTCCCTAGTGTTTGCTTAAATGTAGAGCCCCTAGTGAAATGGATTGTTACCATTAGTAAAGTTAAAATGTAACTTTAGTATTTTTAATATTGAGCCTAGTTAAAAGAACCATTTTTATGTAATTAGGTATTTAACCCTTGCCACTTAATTTAGTAAATTTAAATAACGAAAGTTGTTCTTATTTACACAAATTAAGCTTCAACATTAAAAATGATCTAGACGAATTTATGGATAAGTTATTGACACCAATTTAGAATTAAACTTCGGTGGTTTGGGTGATATCATTAAGTTATATGAAGGTGAAATTATAAAAAGGGAAACCGTTATAATTTGGGTAATGGCGAAAGTCAAAACTAGGCTAGGTCTCAATTTAAATACTTAGGGATTAGTAGCTTTCTAAAAAGAATCCGATGAAAATTAGATTTTATTTAGTTAAGTTGTAACTTTATATTTATTCGAGAGAAAAATGTAAAGTTTGATACTAGAACATTTTAATAGGGCGTAAAAACTTGAAACAATCCATGGACCTAGGGGTGACACAATTAAGTAAACACTCCCATTTACCTCATTTATATTTCTTATAAAATTATTATCATCTTTATTTACGAATTATAAGTTTAAAATATATAAAAATCTATAAATAAAACATTTAATGTTCGTAACAGTATTTGTCACATATTTTTCACTTACACGAATCGTGTAGCCTCACACAAATCGTGTAAGGCCTTGACGCGGCTACAGTACCAGCTAGGGTAAAAATTAGGGTTTTGATTAATTAATTATTTATAATTTAGGTTATTAGTTATTTAATTATTATAATTAGGTTATTTATTATATAATTAGTTTTAATTAAGTATAAAATACAAAAATACATGTTTTAATCCTAAAATTAGTATTAATCATTATAGGTTTATAAATTGTAATTAGTTTATAATTAGTAAATTAATTAAATTCCTTTTAATTTGTATTAGTTTTATTAAAAATGCATTTTAGTTAAATTAATTAAGTTTATATAATTTTTGCTTAAAACAAAAATCTAAATATATAATTTTATTAAAAATTACTATTTTACTAATTACCATTTAGTAGCATAATTAATGCATCATAATTAAGTATAATTTCATTTAGTATCATTTTAAGATAATGCTTGTCATATTATAATTTTATTTTAATTAGTAAATTAGTTAAGCTATTTGCTTTTACTGTTACTATAAATTGCCTAATCCAAAACCCCACTTTAATTAAGTTTGACATCAAAGACTATTAAAAAGAAAACCATTAAACGCTCCATCTCCCTGTGGAACGAATCGGATTTACCAACAAACTAAACTACACGGATAGGACTAGTTGCCTATATATATGTGTGAAATCAACCTAAAATCTATAAAATACCACATATACAATAAATCAATTCGTGTAACAAAACAACTCAAATCCGTTCATAAATAAAGGTCTCGATCCAGCACATCAACGAGCTGAAATTATGTACGACTCCATGAAACGAAAGTTTAAGGAATTCAAGAAAGCTAGGAGCGACCACAAGTTAACCGAGAAGATGTTGTTCGAGTTAAGTCCGGAAGAACGTGAAGTACTTCTAGAAATAATTGAAGAAGAAAAGTCTTTTCATCTCTACTTGGAAAGAAAATTGAAGAGGAAGAGTGATGAGGGTTTGATCAAAGATGAAATCATTTGTGTTAACACGGTTACGGAAACACCCGACGTAGAAAAAGAACCGGATGTGGATGTAGAGGAGATTCGTGAGACGCTTGAAAGTATGTGGGGAAAAGAAAACACGGAAAGATTCATGAACAACACCACAACATCTTTTGTTGATGATGATGGTTGGACAATTGAAGTTGAATACGTTGAGTCCAAACCAAAA
This sequence comes from Rutidosis leptorrhynchoides, assembly GCF_046630445.1. Lineage (NCBI taxonomy): Eukaryota > Viridiplantae > Streptophyta > Magnoliopsida > Asterales > Asteraceae > Rutidosis > Rutidosis leptorrhynchoides. Next base: position 81,684,186 of record NC_092338.1, on the reverse strand, counting down.
AGTAAATCCAAACCAAAATGTGAATTCAAACCTCGCATTAAGTATAGAGATTCGGGGGAGTTTTCGGTTATTTGTCAATTTAAAAAGAAGAAGACTTACAGGGCTTTGCTAGATTCGGGTGCAAGTGTTAATATGATGCTAACTAAGGTTGCAAAAGCAATAGGAATCCGGGAGTTGGTTCGAACTAATACGAGTATTCGATTTGGAAATCAAACGGTTGATGACCCAATCGGTGAAAGGACCCGTCCTAATCCATCCGGACGAAGTCCATATCGATTATAAACGATTCACAACAGTTGATTACATCGCGAGGTATTTGACCTCTATATGATACATTTTACAAACATTGCATTCGTTTTTGAAAAGACAATCTTTCATTACAACGAAAGTTGACGGCATGCATACCATTTTATAATATATCTAACTATAACTGATTTAATAATAATCTTGATGATCTCAATGACTCGAATGCAACGTCTTTTGAAATATGTCATGAATGATTCCAAATAATATCTTTAAAATGAGCAATTACACAGCGGAAGATTTCTTTCATACCTGAGAATAAACATGCTTTAAAGTGTCAACCAAAAGGTTGGTGAGTTCATTAGTTTAACATAAATAACCATTATTATCATTTTAAAAGACCACAAGATTTCCATATACAGTTCTCAAAAATATACGTCCCATGCATAGAGACAAAATATCATTCATATGGATTGAACACCTGGTAATCGACATTCACAATATACAAATAAGAATATCCCCATCATTCCGGGATCCTCCTTCGGACATGATATAAATTTCGAAGTACTAAAGCATCCGGTACTTTGGATGGGGCTTGTTGGGCCCGATAGATCTATCTTTAGAGTTCGCGTCAATTAGGGTTTCTGTTCCCTAATTCTTAGATTACCAGACTATAAAGGGGCATATTCGATTTCGATCATTCAACCATATAATATAGTTTCAATTACTTATGTCTATTTCGTAAAACAGTTATAAAAGTTGCGCATGTATTCTCAGCCCAAAAATGTAAAGGGTAAAAAGGTAAATGAAACTCACCTAATGTATTTTGTAGTAAAAATACATATGACTATATTGAACAATGCAGGATTGGCTTCGGATTCACGAACCTATATCATTTGTACTTTCATCAATACATATAATTGTAATTGAACCAATAATTATATTATTATTAGTGATAATTTTTATATTAATAACTTATATACTTTATTATATATTCATTTTATATATTTAAGTAAAGTGTTTATATATTTAAGTTATGGTTATTATACATATTTTTATTTACTTAATTTTTTGTTTTCAAAATATTAGTTGTAGTAATACTAGAGTAAAATTAATAATAAAAATGATAATAATTACAATACTTAATACTGTTAATGAAGATAATAATGGTTAAGATTTCATTAGTGATAAAAATAATGATATTAATATTAATAATATACTTATATTAATAATAATGGTTCTAATATTTATAAAGTGATAATAATATTAATATTTATAGAGATAATAATAATTTGTATTATTTTCACAATATTAATAATAATAATCATAATCATAATAATGATAATAATACTAAATTGATAAAAAAAAAAATATTAATAATACTTATGAAAATTTCTAATAGTAATAACGTTTCTATTATTTACAAACATAATTATGATATTAATAGTAAAAATAACTATAATATTAACAAAGATAAAAAAAATCAAAATAATAATAATAATACTACTTAGAATGATACTTTACTTTAATCATAAAGATAATACTTGTAATATTTATATAAATAATAATAATGGTTATAATCTTTATAACTATGATAATAATAATAATAAGTATTATAATGCAAATACTAATAATGATAATAATAATCATAACAACAACAACAACAACAACAACAACAACAACAATAATAATAATAATAATAATAATAATAATAATAATAATAATAATAATAATAATAATAATAATAATAATAATAATAATAATAATAATAACAATAATAATAATAATAATAATAATAATAATAATAATAATAATAGAAAAAGAATATGGGTATACCCTTTAATAAGCATCAACAACAATAATAATAATAATAATAATAATAATAATAATAATAATAATAATAATAATAATAATAATAATAATAATAATAATAATAATAATAATAATAGAAAAAGAATATGGGTATACCCTTTAATAAGCATCCTAAAAAGAATTGCCCACGATAGGGCTCGAACTCGTGACCTCCCGCTTATTCAACACACGTCTAAACAATCTGGGCTACGCCCGTTTTCTGATTTAAAACTCCACGCATTTTTATTTAACCCGATAGTATTTTTCTTTTATCCCTTCCTCCTTCTTCCTCTACCAATCGATCGGCCATTGATCAAACCAGCTTAATAACCAATCGTTTATTTTGTTTTGGAACTTGTAATCAGTACAGAACGGTTTGAGATTACCTCAAATAATTAAAACAACAAAACAAAAAAAATTAAAATCAAAAACAGCTCTTTTATGTTCTTTAAAAAAACTCATAATTCAAACTCGAATTATAGGACGTTTTAGCAAATGCTTATAAAATGAAAATGATTCCATTTCACCTTTAGAAACTTTCTGGATATCCAATTTAACTTAAAATGTAAAAATGATCTCTAATTTTCATCAAGATCATTCGGTTTGACTTTTGATCGAAACTTTGAATCCGAAAATTAGAACTTGATAATCAAAATTGATACGTGATATTTTGCAGAGAGATTACATAAAGTATTCCTAACATAACCCCATTAATACATTTTGAATTCTTACTTACATTCGAAGCTTTGAAAAATATAGAAGAAACAGAGGTATACGACGGGTTATTTGAATTTTTGTGTTTAATTCAATTGATAAACTGTTGTAATAGTTTTTACTTGGTGAAAGAAGTCGTAGGGTTTCCCCAATACTGGAATTGATCAGGTTATATCAAATATTGTAGTCGACAAGAATGGTTTTTGTTCAGTACAAATAAATAAAAAAATATATATATAAAGAATGAAATATGATAATAATGGTTAACTGATTTTTGGATTTATCTTGGTGTTTGGATTCAGATTCGTATAATGGTTTAGACATATAAACAAATCAGCAACAGGAAGATAACGATGACAACTGACTTTTATTACAGAATTCGTTTTCTTTTATTTATTTTATATAATTAAATGTAATTATATTAATAATAATAATTCTATTAGTATTAATAATAATAATTGATAATAATATTGATTATAATTTGTTAATAATAATGTTGATAAGTTAATAATAATAATAATAACTTTAAGGATAATGATACAAGTAATTAAAATAACGAATATAACAATCTTAAATAAAAATGATGATTTTTAGTATTAACAATAATAATAATAACAGAAAATAATAATAATGATAATAATTTATATTAATAATAATTCTTAATATTAATATATAACAATAGTAATACTAAAAATAATAATACTAATATTAATATTAAGTATATTGATAATTATTAATAATAACTTTAATAATGATATTATTAATAATAATAATAATAATAATAATAATAATAATAATAATAATAATAATAATAATAATAAGTAACAATAATGATAGTAATATTATCAATGATAAATAATAATAATACTAATTATGATAATGCCAATATTATTAATGTTAATAATATTAGTAATAAAAATACTGCTATCATTTATATATAACAAATTTGCATCTTTAAATTATATATAATATTACTAACACTAAGATTAATATTAATATTAATGTTGAAAGTAATAACGATATTATACAATAATTATTTATATGATTGAATTTAATCTGTTGTTAATTATATACTACTTATATTATATACTGTCATAATTGAATATTTAATATTTATCTATTTTATATATGTTACAATATATTAGCTACTAATAGAATTATTTTATATATACATATATATGTTTATTTACATATTTATTTACACAAAATGGTTCGTGAATCGTCGGGAATAGTCAAAGGGTATTTGATTACATGAATATAGATTTCAAAACTTTCAAGACTCAACATTACAGACTTTACTTATCGTTTCAGAAACATATAAAGATTAAAGTTTAAATTTGGTTGGAAATTCCCGGGTCATCACAGTACCTACCCGTTAAAGAAATTTCGTCCCGAAATTTGAGTGAGGTCGTCATGACTAACAATAAATATGTTTTCCTGACGAATATGAGTTGAAGGTTTTATCATTATTGAATAATACAGATAAAATAATTCGATTATTCGAAGAGCATGAATGAAGCTATTCACAAAAGAATGAAATGAGAAGCAAAGATTTGTTTTTAACTTTTGACGTAATCAAGTTTGAATTTCGGAATTTAAGGGATTTGAAAGAAAATCTTGAAGATCTATAAGATCTGATTCTTCGGGATTTATGGAAATTAAGATCTCTTTAATTAAATACGGTGATCTGCCCCGATTACTACGTCTGATATTTCCTTTATAAATTTAACCTTTCCGTTACATTTGTTTTCACCACTTCTATACTCAATTCCCAAATTCAAAAGATTTATGAAAATGCTTAACCCTGTTCTGATCCTTGTTTTTATTCTAACTATCGCAATGATCGTTCTTCTTTTCCAACTTCCACCTGAAAAATCTGTTTATTTCTATTATCCTCTAGGGATTATTATATTTACAATCCTCCCGTGTCTTTATATTGCTATACGTACTAATATCCACGGTTTGAAATTTCTGGGTTGTTATTGAGTTTTATGTCTTCCCTTATATTTCAATGTACCTGCGTCTGTCTCCTATAATCATTGTCATCCATAGTTAACACTCTCTCTTATTTGTTGCGATTTATACCCCCTTTCTATTTCGGAGCTTCATGCTTTGGTTTACTTTTCGCAAGTAACAGTCCAGAATTCATAGGTATGAAGTTTCGAATTATCATAATATACAAGGTAGAAAGGAAAGGTAGTAGCACGATTTGTTTTGTCAAATTACCTGAATCACTGAGAATAAAACTATCAAGAATATATTTTCTTGATATGTTCAGAAGTTAAGCAGAATGAAAGAGTTATGTAACATGGCACATGATGACATTATAATCTGTGAATCATCATGTTCTATTTAGAAACTCAGCATGACTTACTGTAATATAATCACGTTGATCAAGTGTCATTATATTATACTAACTCATGCATCAGTTCCCAACATTACTTCAATAACATTCATATTTTAAGCTCGAAAGTTTACAGAATATAGAAATTAACAGTTTCTATATGATGTGACACTGATATCATGATGAGATTAATGATTTTAGATAAAAATAGTTATGAAATATCTTCAGAAATATGGAGGATATTTATAATAAAAGATACGATGATATCTTGGAATTTCTAATATCGAAGGATGATGAAGAAAATCTGTCCGCAAGAGTTTGGAGTCAGATGCAAGGTATTCGCTAAAGATTTCAGCAGACATTGAATCATTTAGATTCTTTGAAGTCAAACTTATTCTTTGTGATTTGTCTACGGCTTCTTTCATAGTTTCGCATAATCTGCTTTTCGGTACTAAATTTTCTATTGAATGTTTCCAATATAATGATACACAGGAAGTACGAGGAGGTATATAATTTCGGACGAGAATATTTATGAAAATATTCTTAGAAATATCGAAGATATTGATTTTTTCGTAAGATTTTAACATGACTTCGGAGCAAGATATTCTCTAAAGATTTCAACGGATCCAGAATTATATGAATTCTTTGAATATAGGGTATGGTCCTTGTATTTGTCCTTGGTCTCCTTCATGGTTAACTCTATCCGTTTTCCAGTTCCGACGTTTCTGAGCTTTTCCAACATATTATTCTTTATCATCAAACTTTCGACGTCTAAGGTCGTTTACGGTTGCCTACAGTTTCTGCTGCTTCATTCAGCTTTTTCAAAGTTCAATGTATTGATTCGTAAGCTGGGTGCCTTTTCAAAATTTCAGAATGAAAGATCATAATTCTAAGAAATAAATATTATATGGATACATATAACTGTTGATGTAGATATGCTGTGAGTTTTCAAAGTACTGATAGCTGATTCCCGGTAATTGGTATGGCAGTTCTCGTTACAAGATGCGGATGAGTATATGATAGGGTTTCAATGAATAAATATAATGATTTATCAGAGAGATTTAAACCAAAAAGCAACGAGGTTGCTGGTACGTCTGCTGGTAATATGGTAAAATATGAAAGGTTTCCCGGTAACAATAAAAGAGCACGTATATATATCAAGGTTATAATAAGGTTATTTCGAACGAAAAGTCGAAGTTGACTTGTTGGAGCTGTGACAAAATTTGCTACTTTGAAAGGAATTACCAAGTTATTTTGGGTAATAATAACACTAAAGGAATTAGCACAACTATGTGTTAAACGTTTACTCAGTTTCCGAGAGTTTTTCAGATGCATAACTAAATTCATCAATCTTTTCTCCCGTAGATGAAGTGCGGTTGATTTATCCTATCGATTGAGGTGTTTTCAAGAATCATGAAAGGTTTGAACGCAGATTGTATTTGTTATGATACGAATGGGGTTTAAAATGAAATCAAGTGGCAAACTTGAAGAATTGTTTAGTTTCATATGTTATAATCAATATTTTAATTCATTTTAATTGTCCAGTATTGGTAGTCCACAGTGGATAGTCCACAGTAACAGTCCAGTAATTCATATATAGTTTAATATATAATATTTGAATTAATTAATACGTATCGTGACCCGTATATGTCTCAGACTCGATCACAACTCAAAGTATATATCTTATTATAGAATCAACCTCAACCCTGTATAGAGAACTCGATCATTACTGCATATAGAGTGTCTATGGTGGTTCCAAATAATATATATATATAGATGCGTCGATATGATATGTCAAAACCTTGTATACGTGTCCCGATATTTAAAGTGCGTAAAATAAATAACATAAATTAAATGACGATAAATTAAATGCGTAAAGTAAATAACAGAAATTAAATAACGATAAATAAAATTGCGATAATTAAATTGCGATAAATAAATTGCGATAAATAAATGTAATACGGAATTAACAGTTAGCTAGGAACAGTTAGCTAAGATTTTGTTAGCGTGAATTCTTAACAAAATTCCTCATAGTTAATTTGTCTGTTTCTAAGAAATTTTATTTTGTCAAACGTTTTCTTCATTATGCCACTTGTTGGATTCTGATAGGTAAAAATCCAAATATGAAATTGAATGAAAATGATTATTCTGCGGCGAACGGATACGTATATCTGTGGATGTAAGAAGAATAGTAATTGAATGTTGAATCAGATTTGCAGAATGTACAGTGTGACTTATTAGTGTGAAATCTAAATATTCCTCGGGTATTACCTACCCGTTAAAAATATTTTTACCATTAACAATTTGTACAAAAGAATTTTAATTACAATCTTTATGAAAACATATATACATATATATTTTCTTCAGATGTAATCATGGATTCATTGAGTTAATATGATATTAAACTCATTTGGTTTACCGTTAGAACTAGAATACATAATCTCTAAAACATTTAGAGATTACTTAATTGCCATGAAGAATGAAGATAATTGATGTAGAACGATACATAGAACAATGATTATACTCGAGGTACAGAATGAGATGTTGAGGCATGGATTGTTGATGGTACTGATGCTGTTATTGATGGTACTATTGGTGCCGTTGATGTTGCTGAAGCTGGTACGTTTTGCACCATATTTTCCAAGGTTACAACTCAGGAGCGAAGCTCGTTGACTTATTACTCCGGAATGGTTATCGGTAGGAACGAGCGAATGAATAAAGTTTTAGAATTTTTGATATTATATTATCATTGCGTGGTATCCTGTAAATGAGTGTGAAAATAGTGTTTAGGACAGGTTCGCCGGTAAGTGCTTCAGGTTCTTCACCAAGAGGTGAATTTGGTTAATGGAAAGGATTGCCTTCTTCGCGTCTCCATGGATTAAGTCGACTACGAACCCATCAGATGTATTGAGGATGACTAATTGGTTGATTCATTCTGGTTATACTGCTTTCGGAGTTCGAGTGGAAATCCATATCGGAATAGCTGTCGGAATAACTATCGGAATAACTATCGAAATCTGAGGGAATCGAACTGGTTTAGGGATTCATCCCGTACGATCAGATGAAGGATTTTCGATAAGAAATAGATTATAGGATATAGATTAGTACCCTGCAGTACATAATTTACATATGCATATATAATACTAAAATCCCATAAGTTACGGAGGAATCTATGGAAACTGTCAGGCATCAGTAACAATAATAGGTACGCTAAGATATGAATTAGCAGATATGCTAAGATATAAATTTTTTTGTCTATACACTAATCATGCAATTATTGCAATAAGATGTGTCTAGACTAAGGATGATAAGCAAGTGATTCTCTAAGAATGATAAGCAGGAAATTTTCGACACGAAATGATAAGCAAAACTTTTGACATGCAGATACGGTCAAAGTCCAGACTCACTAATGCATCCTAACGACTTATCAGTTAGACACACTAATGCAGACCCGGTTCACTAAGACCACCGCTCTGATACCAACTGAAAGGACCCGTCCTAATCCATCCGGACGAAGTCCATATCGATTATAAACGATTCACAACAGTCGATTACATCGCGAGGTATTTGACCTCTATATGATACATTTTACAAACATTGCATTCGTTTTTGAAAAGACAATCTTTCATTACAACAAAAGTTGACGGCATGCATACCATTTTATAATATATCTAACTATAACTAATTTAATAATAATCTTGATGATCTCAATGACTCGAATGCAACGTCTTTTGAAATATGTCATGAATGATTCCAAATAATATCTTTAAAATGAGAAATTACACAGCGGAAGATTTCTTTCGTACCTGAGAATAAACATGCTTTAAAGTGTCAACCAAAAGGTTGGTGAGTTCATTAGTTTAACATAAATAACCATTATCATCATTTTAATAGACCACAAGATTTCCATATACAGTTCTCATAAATATACGTCCCATGCATAGAGACAAAATATCATTCATATGGATTGAACACCTGGTAATCGATATTCACAATATACATATAAGAATATCCCCATCATTCCGGGATCCTCCTTCGGACATGATATAAATTTCGAAGTACTAAAGCATCCGGTACTTTGGATGGGGCTTGTTGGGCCCGATAGATCTATCTTTAGAGTTTGCGTCAATTAGAGTTTCTGTTCCCTAATTCTTAGATTACCAGACTATAAAGGGGCATATTCGATTTCGATCATTCAACCATATAATGTAGTTTCAATTACTTGTGTCTATTTCATAAAACAGTTATAAAAGTTGCGCATGTATTCTCAGCCCAAAAATGTAAAGGGTAAAAAGGTAAATGAAACTCACCTAATGTATTTTGTAGTAAAAATACATATGACTATATTGAACAATGCAGGGTTGGCCTCGGATTCACGAACCTATATCATTTGTACTTTCATCAATACATATAATTGTAATTGAACCAATAATTATATTATTATTAGTGATAATTTTTATATTAATAACTTATATACTTTATTATATATTCATTTTATATATTTAAGTAAAGTGTTTATATATTTAAGTTATGGTTATTATACATATTTTTATTTACTTAATCTTTTGTTTTCAAAATATTAGTTGTAGTAATACTAGAGTAAAATTAATAATAAAAATGATAATAATTACAATACTTAATACTGTTAATGAAGATAATAATGGTTAAGATTTCATTAGTGATAAAAATAATGATATTAATATTAATAATATACTTATATTAATAATAATGGTTCTAATATTTATAAAGTGATAATAATATTAATATTTATAGAGATAATAATAATTTGTATTATTTTCACAATATTAATAATAATAATCATAATCATAATAAAGATAATAATACTAAATTAATAAAAATAAAAATAATAATAATAATATTAATATTAATAATACTTATGAAAATTTCTAATAGTAATAACGTTTCTATTATTTACAAACATAATTATGATATTAATAGTAAAAATAACTATAATATTAACAAAGATAAAAAAAATCAAAATAATAATAATAATAATAATAATAATACTTAGAATGATACTTTACTTTAATCATAAAGATAATACTTGTAATATTTATATAAATAATAATAATGGTTATAATCTTTATAACTATGATAATAATATAATAATAAGTATTATAATGCAAATACTAATAATGATAATAATAATCATAAAAACAATAATAATAATAATAATAATAATAATAATAATAATAATAATAATAATAATAATAGAAAAAGAATATGGGTATACCCTTTAATAAGCATCAACAACAATAATAATAATAATAATAATAATAATAATAATAATAATAATAATAATAATAATAATAATAATAATAATAATAATAATAATAATAATAATAATAATAATAATAATAGAAAAAGAATATGGGTATACCCTTTAATAAGCATCCTAAAAAGAATTGCCCACGACGGGGCTCGAACTCGTGACCTCCGGCTTATTCAACACACGTCTAAACCATCTGGGCTACGCCCGTTTTCTGATTTAAAACTCCATGCGTTTTTATTTAACCCGATAGTATTTTTCTTTTATCCCTTCCTCCTTCTTCCTCTACCAATCGATCGGCCATTGATCAAACCAGCTTAATAACCAATCGTTTATTTTGTTTTGGAACTTGTAATCAGTACAGAAAGGTTTGAGATTACCTCAAATAATTAAAACAACAAAACAAAAAAAATTAAAATCAAAAACAGCTCTTTTATGTTCTTTAAAAAAACTCATAATTCAAACTCTAATTATAGACGTTTTAGCAAATGCTTATAAAATGAAAATGATTCCATTTCACCTTTAGAAACTTTCTGGATATCCAATTTAACTTAAAATGTAAAAATGATCTCTAATTTTCATCAAGATCATTCGGTTTGACTTTTGATCGAAACTTTGACTCCAAAAATTAGAACTTGATAATCAAAATTGATACGTGATATTTTGCAGAGAGATTACATAAAGTATTCCTAACATAACCCCATTAATACATTTTGAATTCTTACTTACATTCGAAGCTTTGAAAAATATAGAAGAAACAGAGTTATACGACGGGTTATTTGAATTTTTCTGTTTAATTCAATTGATAAACTGTTGTAATAGTTTTTACTTGGTGAAAGAAGTCGTAGGGTTTCCCCAATACTGGAATTGATCAGGTTATATCAAATATTGTAGTCGACAGGAATGGTTTTTGTTCAGTACAAATAAATAAAAAAATATATATATAAAGAATGAAATATGATAATAATGGTTAACTGATTTTTGGATTTATCTTGGTGTTTGGATTCAGATTCGTATAATGGTTTAGACATATAAACAAATCAGCAACAGGAAGATAACGATGGCAACTGACTTTTATTACAGAATTCATTTTCTTTTATTTATTTTATATAATTAAATGTAATTATATTAATAATAATAATTCTATTAGTATTAATAATAATAATTGATAATATAATATTGATTATAATTTGTTAATAATAATGTTGATAAGTTAATAATAATAATAATAACTTTAAGGATAATGATACAAGTAATTAAAATAACGAATATAACAATCTTAAATAAAAATGATGATTTTTAGTATTAACAATAATAATAATAACAGAAAATAATAATAATGATAATAATTTATATTAATAATAATTCTTAATATTAATATATAACAATAGTAATACTAAAAATAATAATACTAATATTAATATTAAGTATATTGATAATTATTAATAATAACTTTAATAATGATATTAATAATAATAATAATAATAATAATAATAATAATAATAATAATAATAATAATAATAATAATAATAATAATAATAATAATAATAATAATAATAAGTAACAATAATGATAGTAATATTATCAATGATAAATAATAATAATACTAATTATGATAATGCAAATATTATTAATGTTAATAATATTAGTAATAAAAATACTGCTATCATTTATATATAACAAATTTGCATCTTTAAATTATATATAATATTACTAACACTAAGATTAATATTAATATTAATGTTGAAAGTAATAACGATATTATACAATAATTATTTATATGATTGAATTTAATCTGTTGTTAATTATATACTACTTATATTATATACTGTCATAATTGAATATTTAATATTTATCTATTTTATATATGTTACAATATATTAGCTACTAATAGAATTATTTTATATGTACATATATATGTTTATTTACATATTTATTTACACAAAATGGTTCGTGAATCGTCGGGAATAGTCAAAGGGTATTTGATTACATGAATATAGATTTCAAAACTTTCAAGACTCAACATTACAGACTTTGCTTATCGTTTCGGAAACATATAAAGATTAAAGTTTAAATTTGGTTGGAAATTCCCGGGTCATCTCAATCGGGGTTGCAGAAGATGTTCTTTTCATTATCCACGGTATTGGTTACAAAGAAGATTTCTTCATTATGGATTGTGAACCGGATGCAAATACTCCAATTGTATTGGGACGAGGATTTCTAGCAACCGCAAGGATGTCACTAGATTTTGATACGGGGACTTTGATAATTAAAGATGAAGATAACATGATCACTTTGATAATTAAAGATTTCTTCAGGTAAAATACTGGCGCAAGGGGGCGGTGCCTTTTGGCGGCCCGGCGCAAGAATACGCCCACCCACTGCATGTAGGCGGCTGGGTCGGGTTCGCTCCTTATAAAAAAAAATTTCCCAAAACCCACTTATATTATACCGCTAGTCGACGGTTTTTCCCCAAAAACTCAAGTTTTTTTTTTAAATTTTTTTTTCTTTGATTTTCTTTCATCAATTTCACTCATAATCCATCAATTAATCATAACATAACATTATCCAAACACCAAACCATCATCAAAATCAAAAATTTTTGGGTTTAATTGGGTGTTCTTGAGAAAAACCCAAATTCAACGGGTTTCAATTTTGGGTCAATTTTTGCCACTAATTGAGTAGATTGTTTCAATTATTCATCAAGGTACTTCAATTTTTATGTTCTTTTCTCTTTTTCTTTATTTTTATGTTCTTTTCTCTTTTTCTTTGTTTAATTTTAATTTTTGATGTTAATTATGTTTAGGGTTTGTGAAAGGTCCGAATTTACTAGTATGCTTGTTTTTATTTTATTTAATTTTGTTTATCTAATAGGAAGTTTTAGGGTATGTCTAAGTTCGAAATTGTTAGTGTTTCGTTGATTTATTGTTAAATTTGAGTTTTTTTGTTTGATAACATGTGTTAGGTTATGTTTACATAATTGTTTCATGATTTAGGGTGAACTTAAGAAATTACTTGATAGTAGTTGACTAGGTTTGACTTCTTAAGACTAAATCAATTATGTATTGTGTTAAGTGAGTTCTTTTGTGTTTATTGCATACCTTGAGGATGATAAAGGAAGTTAGTGGCATAAGTATGATGTCTCTTGAAGCAAGCATGAATAAGTAGATGTATATGGCTTTAGGAGTTTAGAAGTGGTGAAGTGGGATGTTTTAAAAGTTTAAGTGCATGATTTTGTAATTATTAGTGGAAGTAAGATTCGAAGATGGAAGTTAAAAATACATGTATTGCTTTGTAACTTGAACGATTATTATTTAAGCAACTACATGTAGAGTGAATGTTTATTGGGATACTAATTGTGTGATTGAGTGTTGTTTTTCAGGAATAATGAAACAAGCACGAGGAGGTAAAGGTAAAGAAGTAGTTGAGGCTTCAAATTCTAACTTGGACTTGGCGGATTTTCCAAGGCTTAAAGAGGCACCGTATGAGGCACAAGCTCAATTATACTTACAAAGAAAGACCACATTGTTAAAAGGGTTGTTATATGAGAGGGATTTAACTCGGGTATCATGGAGAAGGTACGGTGTCTTTACGGTTTTTCAAAAGTGGGGTTGGGAGGCGGTGCTTACGCAGTGATATGTGGTTGGGATGACAACCAAATCCCGATCAAGTATAATGTAGCTTATCCGAATCATGTCCTTAAGTGGATGTTCACGTTGAAATGGGAAGAAGGAGATGATTTTCCGAGGACACTTAGATTAGTTGGGAAAGTGAATAACAGGGAGATTCCACTAACAATGGAGACGTTCAACCAATTAGCACACTCGGACTTTCAATATGATGCGGGTATTGATTTGCAAGGCCGAACTGAGTATGATTATCCTACAAGGGAGCAACTGTTTGAACCTCCAGTAGATAGATATGATGAAATGATTCGAGAGTTGTTTCATGTGCCACCGGGTACGCTAATGCATAGGTTCACGCTAGAAAAGAAGCGGTTAAAGATAGTGCCCAAACTTCTCTTAACGATGATTACAAGTAATATACTACCTCGAAGAAGTGACTTAACCGAGGTTCGGTTGTATGAGCTTCCTTTATTATATGCCATGGTTACTAATTCAGTGGTGCCATCCTTGAGGTTATTGATGATGTACTGGATTTGGGAGTGTCGAGATTTGGTGAAGTCAAGGGCTATTATTCCATATGCTCGATTTTTGTCGTTTTTCTTGTTTAAAAACCAAGGAGTTCCAGCAAGTACAATACCCTTCGTAGCAAAGATACAATATATGAGGGATAACGTTGTTGGGTTGACTTTTAACCACCAAGGGAATGTGTATAGAATTGAGGATCGGGATAATGAGGAGATTCACATTCATGGGCTAGCAAATGACTATGTGTTAGGATCGAATAATGAGGAAGCACATTCAATGAGTACGGGGGAGTGTATTAGGGAAGGTGTAGCAAGAGCGGATGACGTGGGTGACGAGGATTACGACCCGAATGAGGAAGGTACTAGCGAAAGGAGAAATCGGTATGTTATAATTGAGGAAGAAAGGTTTAGTCGGATGGAAGAGAATAGTGCTAGAGCTTTCGAGGCCGCCCGGGCTCAACTTTATTTGACCGAGTATTATAGGCAACGGGATTATGTTCGGGATAATCGTAGACGACAATATGACGATGTAATGAATGGCCGTGTGGTTACTCCTTATTATGAGCCGGTTGATTATATTAACTATGCTTCATCTCTCCCTGAAGAAGCGGAGTATGTGGAACCACCCGCACCGTGTATCAACCCACCATTGTTTTTCCAACAACCGGAATCACTTCCCGACCATATGGAGCGTGCTAGAGAGGAAGGAAGGAAGAGTGTGTTTGACATGTCAGCATTGTCCAAAAGCATCTTCGAAAGTGTATTTGGTCCCGATCATAGGACGGGATGAGCCTCACTGATTCAATTCAGGTTCGGTGCTCCGTGTGTAATAAAATCTGTATGTACAATTTTCTTTTCTTTTCTTTTATTTATTTAGTAGGTAAATGAACTTTGTGGGTATGTTCACTGCAAGCCCTCACGAGATAAAACTCGTCCACCCGAGGGAATCGGGTGGTTTAAAGCGGATCCCTCCGAAAGTGGGCTAGTTAGATTTTACACTTTCTCTTTTATTTTTCTTGTCTAAGTTGAAATGGAAGGATAAACATAATAGAATGGAATGTGTGATGATGGATCAAAATGATGTGCGATGGTTATTGGATGATGAACTTGCGAGTATCTCGGTAATGTGTTAGATTTTCCCTTTTTATTTTTCACATAAATATTATAATACTCTACACATGCGTACGAGGGCGTAGCATGATTCAAGTGTGGGGGAGAGGGGAAAATTAAAAATTTTCTTTTTGTGGGATACATGACTTGTGTTTGAAGCTTAAAATGAGTAAAACATTATGATTATTACAATTGAAACAAAATTTTTAATCATAATTTCATAAAAACCCAAGTGTGACGTTTGTGAAAGAGTGAGTGAAGTGGCATGTATTTTAATGGGTATTGGGAAAAGTTGTTTGTTACTTAAAACACTTAAAGTAAACTAAAAGTTTCAAAGTGGTCAAGTTAAGAAGTAAAGTCTTCCGATTTATGTTTCAAAAGCATTTTTAGTGCAGCTTTTTACCCATGAATTGACGAAAGTGAAAGGTACAAAATGTCATTTCCTGTTCATTCACATCTTGTTTCGATACCGAGAACAAATGCTAGTGCTTGGACTTGTTTTGTGTCGCTATCCAAAACCAGGATTAGCTGTGGATGACACTAGCCATATCCGCAGTTCGCTGCAAAACAGCCAGTATAGGGGCTGGATAAATATTCCTACACGAGAGCCATGCTTGGGGCTAAAACCACAAAACGAGAGCTCGATGGAGCCAAATCCATAAAACAGCCAGTATAGGGGCTGGATAAATATTCCTACACGAGAGCCTTGTTGGGGCGTATAATACCGCTAAAAATAGAGCTAGATGGGGCTAAATCCACAAAAACTATTTCTCATTATAAGTCACGTGGGACTTAAATTCCACGACCCTTCGTCGATTGTCCACCCTGCTCCAAGAGTAACCGGAGGAGTTGTTGGGGCATGAAATGAGTGCCGTGATCCTAAAACACCGGGAGAACCAAAAAGGGTGTCTTCGAACACTCTGGCACACCAACCTTTAAAATAAAATATGGAATTGACGGTATATGGTTCTTTTATCTAGTTCATATGGCGGATGGCTCTCACTTGACTTATGTTTTATTTGAAGATCACCAAGTTTGAAGTTTTGTTAAAATTTTGAAGTATTTGATCGAGACGAGATGTTCACATAATCGAGAAGTTAAAGTTATTTAAGTGAGAGCCATGTCGGAAGAATTTATGTTCCACATTGAGTTCAAGACGTTGCGGTTTTATACAATCCTTTGAAGATTTATCAGTTGTTAAAAAGCTTAATTAAAGGTTCGAGTCGAAGATTTTGTTTGAGATTGTTTGAGGACAAACAATGATAAGTGTGGGGGAGTTGATCGGGTCTTAAACGCCGATCATTATCGATGTTAAGAGGTGGATATTACGTGTATATTTGAGGTTTAGAAAGTTATTTCATGAGGTTTTTATAATGACTAACGATTTGGGACGAGAACACGAAAACGGGTGTTAA
Source organism: Rutidosis leptorrhynchoides (assembly GCF_046630445.1). Classification (NCBI taxonomy): domain Eukaryota; kingdom Viridiplantae; phylum Streptophyta; class Magnoliopsida; order Asterales; family Asteraceae; genus Rutidosis; species Rutidosis leptorrhynchoides. Next base: position 81,667,069 of record NC_092338.1, on the reverse strand, counting down.
AAACAAGAAAAAATGAAAAAACTGAAGCCCAGGCGCAAGGAGGCGGCTGGGGGGCGCAAGGAGGCGCCTGATGGGTGCAAAAAAATCAGTCAGGTAGAAAGCTGACAAAAGGAGGCGGCTGGTTTTTGCGGCTGGGCGCATGTAGGCGTCCGGTGAGAGTAATTTGCGGCTGGAACTATTTTTGGATAGAATTTAAGGCCAAATTTGAGGGATTTAATGCTTTGGGGTTACCCTACTTCACCCCAATATAATGGAAACCCTAGGATACGAATTTAGATAATCTTCCATCAGTTCTTAGAGAATCAAACACACAAAAACACAACATTAATCATCATCAAATCAAGATTCAAGCTAGGTTTCAAGGAGTGTTCTTCATGCAACTTCAAGAAGCAACCATGATCATCATCACCAACATGCTTGGCTAGTTTCTTTCACTTTATTCCTTGCATGAACAATTATTGTATGTTTAGTTTTTCATTTACTTATGTGATTCTTGAATTTGTAATCCTTATGTCTTTTGGTTTATAATTTCATTGAATCTTTCGAATTATCATTTAATGCAAGTTTGAAAGTTATTGATTGTTGCAAGACAAGTGATTGATATTTAACATCTTGTGCTTAATCCAACCTAGTTACAATTTAGTATAGGGATAAAGACAACATGTGTAGGTAGCATTGCTTGTGCCCAAGATAATCATAATTTGGAAAACTAAAGAAGTCTTGTCTATGAGATTTAGTTGATAATTTGATAGCATAAGGATTTGTTGAATTAATGCATGCATAATTGGGATTGTCAAGGAATAAAGACTTCCAGCCAATTGATTACAACCTTTTCATTTAGTTCATTGTTTATGCTCTTGAATACTCAAAGTTTACATTTGCCTAGTAATTGTTAATCTTGTTAATACATTAGTTAATTTTAGTTAATCACAAACAAACCAATCTTGAAATTGCTTGCTAGTTAACCACAACTTCCCGTGGAATGAATCCTGCTTACCCTATCTAAAGTAGAGTAATTAGGCTATTTTTGACCGGCCCTTCGACATCGATCATGTGTATAAGATGTAGACGATTATTATGAGGATCTTAGGTCGCTTGTAATCTATCCTAGAGGTGGAATACACTAGAATAAGGTTAAACCGAGATATGGGTCATTTTGGGATCGAATAGATCAAACCTAGAGCTAAAACTAGATTAGATCGACACCTAGACGATATATTTCAGTGGTATATGGTGTTAGGATTCTCTGGAGATGAAAACCTATCACTTAGAGTGAATGGGACGAGTAACGAGTAACCTCAAACAATTAGGCTAAACCCGTATATATAGTGAACACAGACACACTCGGTCGAGTGTCTGTGTACACTCGGTCGTCTGACTGACACAGTCGGTCGAGTGTCTATACACACTCGGTCGACTGTGTGCAGTTTAACATGTTGATCATTTAATAAATTAAGTACGCACAATCACAAATGTAATCAATAGTCTCGAGTAAACATTATTACATAACCGAAATGTGTTAAACATAAAGACAAATAACGGCTGGGGATTCATGCACCAACAAACTCCCTCTAAGACCTAGCCGTTACAATAAAACATTCAATTATCAATCCGTATAAGGATCTATCACCCAGTTCTTCAGATAGCAAAGTTTGACAACTCTGCAATACAGTTCAGCTTGCACACGATTCTCTGGGCGATACAGCATCCTGTTGTAGTAAAGGGTAAACATATCTTCCTCACAGCAGTTTCTCAACCAAACTGGATCTAGAACCCTTATACTATCATTTTCATCTCCTCCATCTTTGTCTAACACAATAACCGCTTCCTCCGAGAGTTCATCATAATACCACCAACGAAAACGAGGAATGAAGTGTTGCGGCATCTTCCTCGAAGGAACCTTCCGCATATACCTCACAGGTTAATATTTTACTATCTTCCTTCTAACCCCTGTTTTCTTGTTCGTTCGATAAGAGATCTTCAGAAACTGAGGACGAAAACCTATGAAATTAGGTGACTGATATGATCTTCTTATCTTACGAACCAAAATATCAGGAATTCCACAGTAATCCTGATACAACATCTTAAGCCTGGCCACCTGCATAAACTCAAAATAAGGTAACGTTTTGAATTCGTATAGAGATTTGATATAATCTACACCATGTTCTTTCTTGATCGCATGTATATCAAATTCTTTAATATAAGCCCAGGCTATTATCTTTCCCCTGGCATGTAAACTCTCACAGTGCTCGATAAACTTCAAAAATTGCAGCTCCACCTTAGGCTTCAACACATACTGCCTAATCTGCATCATAATCTTCCATTCTTCTTCCAACACTTCAACCTTTTCTTTGTTGATCTTCACTGCAAGAAACCTTCTGGTAACACACTTTCTTGTTCTTTCTGTTCCTTTTCTTTACACTTTCTGTTCAAAAGCTCATCATTCATCTTAAAATAATCAGCAAAAGTTGGAAGATCATCACCAACACCTTCATAACGAGGATAAGGCTCGGTTGGCTCATCCTCAATAATAACTTCATCAAAACTGTTATCACTTTCATCAAAAACATCAGTATCACTAATATTATCATCAAAATTATGAGCCCCTGAAGTCGAAGCTTCAGTTGAAGCTTTTGATGCAGCGTCAGCAGATTCCTTAGCTTCTCGCTCTAGACACTCCATCAATTCCTGCTCAGTTTCGGTGAGATCCAGAGGGATCTCCCCTTTTTCTAAATCAGTGTAAACAGTAGTGTGATTAAGACGATCCTGCATAGCTAAAAATTCAGAAACTGTTATAACTTGAAGAGGAGTTACATACAGTGGGTTATCCTCCGTGTAGCCTTTAGCAACTTCAACAGCCCTATCTTCCTCTGCTTCTCCAAAAGTACCAAAATGATCAGGTTCTCCATCTTCCTCTTCAACCACAACCTTTTTCTCCCATTCATTTAACCTCTCAGTCAATTCTTGATTTTGAGTCTGAAGAGTCAAAATTTCACCAGCTTGACTTCCCACATTTTTCTCTAGTTCATCAATCTTCAACTGTTGTCGATCTACTAACTTCCTCAACTCTGACATTTCAGTTTCTGTCTTCTTCTTGTCTTCATCAGCAGCCTTTTGAAATTTAGCGAAATCAGCAGACAATTGAATCAACTTCCGGTTAACTATTCCTGTCAAATCACCTGAAGCAACCTCCGGACGTTGAGAAGCTTGAACTTGCTGAGAAGATATAGTTTGTTGTAGTTGAGTGGGTGGAGTTTGAGTATAACCATCAGTAGTTTGAACAGCCAGAGCAACCTTTGGCTGAGACTTAGTTGTGGAAGATGAACTTCCATCTTTAACCAAAATCTTCAAACGCTTTGGTCTCCCTCTTGTCGACACCTTAGGAGCTTCAGCTAACTTCCTTTTAACCAAATCCACCTGACTCTCATCAAGAGCTGTTACATTCTCCTCATCAACTAATCAAGGACCAGTTTTTCTTGGCGGTGGCTGATTCACCTCTTCTCCTCCTTCAATAGTAATATCGGTCTCATCACCAGAAGTATTGTTCTCATGACGACAACTCAAACCTTCCGGACACACGTAATTCTCATTAATCAGATGACCGATCAACCCTTTCTCCGGAACCTCAACCCGGCTCTGCAAAAATCTGTTGAATGATTGATCATTTAAATGATTCTGTTTTAGCTCATCCTCAGGAATTTTCACTAACCCCTGAACATGCTTCTCCAGCATAATCTGAAGAAACCTCAGGAACACCAGATGAATCTTCCTCTTAACATTCAGAACCATTCCATCAAAAATCACTTGAGAAAAGTTAAAATGAGCTTTCAAAACCAATGAAACAAACATAGAGCTGTAATTAGCTGTCATTTCATCAAAACCGCCCTGCATCGGGCTCAAACACCTAAGAAGAACGTACGTAAAGTATCGGTACTGCCTTGGATGCTTCGTACGTTTAACAGCTTTGGTTATATCACTAGTATAACCACATCTCTTTAAGCACCTTCTAACTTTCAGAATCGGCAAATCAGTTGGCATATCATCATTATCCGGGAACCCCAAATCTTCCCTGATAGTCTGTGCCGAAATACGAACAATTATGTTATTGACAGAACTCAATATCACCTTCCTGTTATCTTCAGTAACAACTTGAGCAACCTCCCAGAATGTTCTCTGATGAGAATAATGTGGAGTACACTCAGCAGTAATGGTTTTAAAGATCCTGAAACGCATCAAGAATGCAATAATAGGACCAAAACCTCCTCTTTGGGCCTCAGAACCCTTTTCATCAACACATGCAAGTACGTTTGTATCTTCTCGACCAATCAGACCTGGTAACTCATAAGATAAAGGAATTCGTGGTTCACGTTCTTCATCAGACATCTGATGTTGTTCTTGAGACATAGTGAATATCTGAAAAACACTCAAAACAATATAACTAATAAGCATTTACCTCCATGTAACATGGGGTATCTAGTTAATTATACGAATCAACGGATAAACAAACATAACAAGCACATTAACTAACACCCACACAGTTACATCGTTCAGAGGTTATTGTTTATTACACACCATAGTACAAAGACTAACAGACTAGCCTTATCAAATTACATAATAGACATGATTAAACATAATCACACTGAATCACAAGCATTAGAATTATGCTTCAGTAACATCCTCTGGTACTGGCTTCAATTTGTAATTCGTGTCCTCAAACAGATCAAGCTCATCAAACAAATGATTTAAAAGGACGGCATAGGAAAATGATTTTTCCTCATTGTCCAAAGCGTCCTTCATAGTATTAATGACATTCTGACTAAAATTCACCTTGATACGTTCCATAAGACAGTACAACAGAACAGCCTCAGTACCAGATAGCAAATCGTCAGATGGATCTCTAAACACCACGTTTCTTTTGATAATCCTCAAGTTAGACACCAAGTCATCCCTAACATCACTATCTCTGATCTCAATTCTATTGGAACCAATTACATACCCTGGCTTGGTGATGTGAGCAGCCACCCCACCAGCATCAAATTTGCTAGAAATCTCTCTAATATCTTTAATAGGGCAATAAACCTTGGCTCCTCAGTAATTCAATAGTAAGTGATCTGCAAAGTCATCTATGGTCCACTTATAGGCATTACCAAAGAAATTAGCATGAACATGCTTCTTCTCTATGGCCATACTAGAATAGAACTCTCGGATAAGCTTAGGACAGAAATGATTCCCTATCTGAAGAAATGTTATACAATCTAAACCTTTCCACTGATCTTGAGTGATCTGGGTTGCAACAACTTTAGTCTCTACCCGGATAGGCCTGTGTTCAGCCAAAGCTCTCTTACATTCAAGATCATATTTCCAAGTTTCACTTAACCTACTACTTGGACCTGACATTCTTAGAGCAAAAACTATACAAAACATTCAGTATAACATAACACAAACTCAACAAAACAATCAAAAAATAGCAAAATTTAAAAATTAGGGTTTCTATGCACTCGGTCGAGTGTGTATATACACATGGTCGTGTGTATCTTCGAACGGTCGAGTGTGTGAACTCACTCGGTCGAGTGTGTCACACACTCGGTCGAGCGTGTTCATCAGATCTGAGAACCCTAACTTTGCAAATCAAATAAATCTGTTGTTTTTGCTTCAAGATCTGGTCACAATAGTCTCTAAAAATGCCGATTAACATAATCAAACAACTAATTTTAACAGTCTAAGTCTACAAAGCATTCAATTCGTGTTTTGCATTTCGAATACAAAATCAAAGATTATGAGCAAATGAAAACGAGTTATGATACCTTGTTTGTGGCACTGTGATCACAAGAGAAAGATGTATCTAACACTAGAGATCACAAACTCGTTCTTTAAAGTAGAAAATCTTAGTAAAATACGACCCCAAAATCACACAAGTATTCTGAGCTGTTTGGGACTCAAAACCTTTTTATACCCCCAGACACACTCGGTCGAGTGTGTCACCTAATCGGCCGTGAATGAATACACACTCGGTCGTGTGTGTACAATCACTCGGTCGACTGTCTTTAGGGTTGAAAACTTAGAAAATTTCGATTCCAATTCCACAAAACCCTTCCTTGTCCACTCCCCCTGGGACTGATCTCCACAGTATAAAAATAAACACTCTTTGTTCCTTTAAGCTCTAAACAATTTATTCTCTAATTTAAAGTAAAACAAGGATTCCTTTCACAGTAAACCTTTCCGAGAACTGAGCTGTTAAGCTTACAATTATGAATCAGAGATGCACATGCAACTAAAATATGAATGCAAACATTCTCAGATATGTATGCACATGCAAATACACAAAGCAAATTACAGTAAAAGATCCAGTGTGTCATGATCAGCAATATTATAATAGACATATTCAATAACATTTAACTTTTTAAGTCTTCAAAAGATCTGCTTCTAACTTCAGTTTCATTAAACAATAGCATAGAAGAGTATATGATGTTATCAGCACAAGAACAGGTAATACAGCTTATCATGAAACACACTACAGGGAGCATAACACACCTTTTTGTGAGTTGACATATCAAATTAAATCCTTTTGGATTTGGGGATCAGAACTGAACTATATTGACATGTTTTTCCACAAATCAATCAATATCTTACTTGATAAAGCATATACAGAACAACTTTCAAATATATCAGTAAACGTTTACCAACTTTCACCCTAGATTTCGATGATCACATTATATTAATTACATGAACATTTTTCAATGTTTGAATTAGATCACGAAGTCAGTCCTCATTTGAGATCGCACGATGTTTCAGGTAGAACAATTGAGCACAACATGTTGACACTGTCCTCTTATTACATCAATGTACTTTCAATATGATTGGACAGAACCATCTCACGATGTTTCTAGCAACCCTGTCAGCCATGAGCTTCTACCTTAAACTTACACTTTTTGTTTCAGATAACCTTGTGAATCTCAAATTTATTGCATACTTTGTTAAGACGCATATCGACCGCTATAAACCTCATACTTAAACGGAAATAGTATGATGTATGATGTTGAATGGATGGAAGTGATATATATATATATATATATATATATATATATATATATATATATATATATATATATATATATATATATATATATATATATATATATATATATATATATATATATATATATATTTGAGTGATTGAACGCTAAGATATCCTTTAGAAGACATTCCCTCTATCCAGGTCAATAGGTACAATCCCATACCACAGACAAAAGATGTAAAGTCCACCAAATGTGATGTGAACTGAATGATTTAGGTTCTCTATATCTAATGATCTGATAAATTTCTCCCCCTCGGATGTAGATAACTAAATCTTCCAAATAATTCTCCGATGGTATTATCTATTGTCTCAGACTTAGATAACATAGGAATCTCTGAAGCTGGGTGCAATTCTTGATCCATGATTCTCTTGCAGTAATGTGGTGCATCACATTATTTACAACGTAGAAGAAATAGACATAAACATAACATAACTTGCAATTTTTTTTTATGTTGCCTTTTCTCCATAAAACAAACAAAATAAATAAATAACTACAACTATTCATGAAGATGATGCACCACTGTCTTTGACTTTAGTAGAAACTGCACGAAAAACCAATCTTCTAATGTTGAACTCTAGAAACCGATGACGTTGCAAAATACAAATCATTCTGTGTCTGTGATACAAGACTGCACTTCTCAACCCTTTTAGAGTAAACACCTCCCTTTGGGTACCCGACATGTATGTTGTTGAATTTCGGTCTAAGTAATAAAGGTAAATAGAAACAAGTATGCATCCTAGACAAAGTATGCTCACCTTGGGGACTCACAAAATTATCCTTTGCTACCGAGTATAATCGTAGTAGGGGAGACCTCAACCGTCTTATGAGTTTCTGAACAATCATTTCTCAGTACATATTCAGTGATAAGTAGGTGACTACCCTAAACCACTGTTAACCTTTCCATGATTTCCTCATCATGATATTTACGCTTTGTTAATGTGATCATCTCTATCTAGAATTAGGCCAATAAAGTCCACTAACACATTATCAGTCATCCTGTATTTCTCGTTGTTCACAACTTACATGTCAGTTCAATATTGCAATCACTTCCCCATAACATAGAATAAGCAACTCATTTTCCGGTTTTTCAATTTTTATGGATTTTCCATTTTTTAATTTTTTTATTTGTTTTTCTGGTTTTGCTGATTTTTATGGCTTTTTGATTTTCTCTATACAAAAGCATAAAACTATCTAAAAACATAAGCAAACATGCAGAAATATCAGTAAACACTAATCTATCATGTAAATGAAAAGTAAACATGCAAATGATCCACAAACTATCATGCAAAGCTACACATATTATACAAGAAGTTACACGTTCTTCACAAATCAGTCTCTTGGTTAGGTTCCCCTATGTTAGGAACCTCAGTTTTAGGAACCACATCAGAAAGTAATTTAATACCTATTTCCTTTAACAGAAAATCAAAGCGTGGTTTATCAAAAGCATTTGTGAAGAGATCAGCCCTTTGGGTTGTAGTGTCTATCTGCACTACATCTATCAGCCTTTTCTCATAGCAATCTCTAATGAAATGGTATTTAATCCCTATATGTTTCGTTTTAGAATGATTTACGGGATTTTTAGAGCTATGGCAGCAGTATTATCAACATAAATAGGAGTGTTAGAAATTTGCAAACCATAGTCACGTAGTTGCTGTTGAATCCAGATGACCTGAGATGTACAGCTGGCAGCGGCAATGTATTCTGCTTCACAAGTGGACTGAGCCACTGCTGTCTGCTTCTTACACTGCCAGGTAACAAGTTTGCTTCCCAGAAACTGACAACCCCTTGATGTTGACTTAAAATCTTTCTTACAACCCCCATAGTCAGAATCACAATAAGCTGTGAGATGAAAACTATCCTCACACGGATACCATAACCCTAAGCTCGGTGTATCTTTCAAATACCTCAGAATTTTTTTTAACCACCAACATATGATGAACATTAGGATTTGCCTGATAACGGGCACACAGACAAACCGCAAACATGATATCCGGTCAAGAAGCTGTAAGATACATTAGAGAGCCTATGATTGCTCTGTATAACGTTTGGTCCACTGAATCACCCTCACAATCAGGAGATATCCCATGATTTACAGACAACGGAGTCTTAGCTGGTCTTTCTGCTTCCATTTGAAACCTTTTCAGAATATCAGCTACATACTTGGTTTGATGCAAAAAGATGCCTTTCTCCGTCTGAGCTACCTGCAGACCTAAGAAAAACTTTATCGTTCCCATTGAACTCATTTTGAACTTCTGCTGCATGACCTTCTCAAACTCATCAACCATTCCCTGATCTGTTGACTCGAAGATAATATCATCAACATAAACCTGCACTAACATAAGATGTTGTCCCTTTTTCTTGATGAAAAGTGTTTGATCAATGACACCTCTCCTAAAACCATTTTCAATCATGTAGTGGGACAACGTTGCATACCATGCTCTAGGAGCTTGGTGAAGACCATAAAGTGTCTTTTCAAGTCGATAAACCTTTTCTGGGAAATGCGGGTCTTCAAAACCAGGTGGTTGTTCAACAAACACTCTTTCATTGATCTCGCCATACAAAAATGCGCTTTTGACATCCATCTGAAAAACTTTAAAACTCATGAAGGATGCAAAGGCCAAGAAAATCCTAATTGCTTCCATTCGTGCAACCGGAGCAAAAACCTCATCATAGTCAATTTCAGGGATCTGTTGATATCCCTTTACCACTAGTCTAGCTTTGTTTCTGATAACAATACCCTGTTCATCCTTCTTATTTTTCAAAACCCATCGAAGACCATAGGGCACACAACCAAGTAGTAGATTGACTAGCTTCCAAACCTTTAAATGTTTAAATTGTAACAGCTCCTCTTGCATTGCACTAACCCACTCGTCAAACTTCAATGCCTCATAAGCATCTTTAGGTTCGATTTGACACACATAACATGAGTGAGCATGCACAAATATTCTTCCTTTCTTATTCAACGTTGAATAAAAAGCTGTTACCACATTCGCACTCTCTGTCTGAACATCTTCTGCTACCGTTGAACTTACACTAGTCACGGAATCTATGATGTAGTCGGAACTCCAGACATAGAAGCTTCATTAGACTTCGCTTGAGGAATACTAATGTGAGGAATACCTCTTGAATCCACATAATAATCATCAAGGCATTTAGGTGGCAGAATAACACAATTTGATCTTCGTACACCTCCTGCTTCAGTTGGCGGTTCAGTCACTGTTACAGTTGGTGGTTGATTGTATAGAGGATTAAGATGTTCCTCAGTCAGTTGCGTTCAACTAACTTCCTCGTCATCTTCAAGCTCACTATCTTCATCTGTATATACTACCCCGTCCTCATTTGAACCAAAATCACCTCTAACACTCTGTGGACTTGGTTGCAAGCTAGAAACCAGATTCTGAACCTGCGCTGGAATAGTGATAACATTCTCAGAAGAGTTTTGAGAATCAAACAATATCTGAGTCAGAACTTCTTCATCTGTAGCAACTGGTGGAAGATTGAAAGAATCAAATAACTTATCATATTCAAACTGCCATGCGAACCCTTTACTAGCACGAGGTGGAGCATTGCGTTGAATATTAACCTCATAACGTTCTTCCACACACTTTGACTCAGTATTATACACCCGTTTGTTCGGATTCCCATATCCCAAGAAGATACCAGAGATCACCTTTGAATTAAATTTTCCTCCAGCGTCTCGTACCAGAATAGTACAAGGTGCACCGAAAGGTTCAAAATGTTTAATGTTCGGCTTTCTCTTATGTAACAGTTCATAACATGTTTTACCATGTCTCTTCACCACTAGAACTCTGTTCATCACGTAGCATGTAGTACTCACGGCTTCACCCCAGAAAACAATTGGAAGACATGAATCTGCTATCATTGTTCTTGCAGTTTCAATTAGAGTCCTATTCTTTCTTTCAGCAACATCGTTTGATTGAGGTGTATAAGCAGGACTGAACTGTTGTTGTATCCCCTTCTCATTACAGAACAGCAGCATCTGATTGTTCTTAAATTCCGTACCATTATCAGTATGAATCTTTCTAACCTTCAACTTATACAAACTTTCGAGCTTCAGAATCAAAACTTTAATATGATCGAAAGTATCTGACTTGTGTTTCAACATCACAACCCACGAGAAATGGGAATATTCATCTGTAACTACCAAGCAATAAGACTCTCCAGTGAGATTTTTACAGTTAACTGGACCAAAGAGATCCATGTGCAGCAATTCCGAAGGAATATTAACTGAATGACGCTTCTTAGCAGTATGTGACTTCTTAGTCTGTTTCCCTTGCTTACACGGAAGACAACCTTAAGGAATATGAAAAATCCTAACATTCACACCTTCAACTAATTCATTGTGGACTAGATTATTCATCTTCCTTAGACTCAGATGACCCATACGCTTATGCCAGATAATCGACTCCTGTTCAGTAGCCTTAGAAACAAATGCCTGATGGCCTATAGCTACTTTAACATGAGCCTTATGCATATCAAGGATATAGAGATCCTTGCACCTTGGAGCCGTCATCAAAATCATGTCTTCCGGAATAACAAACTCTTTTCTCAAAATATAACAAAACTTATCATCAAAAGCAATGGTATACTTTTTGTCAGCAACTTGTGAAACTGAAAGTAGATTGTTCGACATCTGCTCTACATAATTAACTTTATCAAAGCTGACGTTCTCATTAGCAATAACACCCTGAGCAGTAATAAATCCTCCTTCACTACCTGCAAAAGAAACTGGTCCTCCATCCACTGTTTTCACATTAGAAAGCAAGGACAAGTTCCCTGTCATGTGCCTGAATGCCCCACTATCAACAATCCAAGTACTGCAATGTGGATTGTAGGTGACCTGCACATTAAAGTAAAAAGATTAGTTAGAAAGGGCCACCCATGCCCTAATGGCAGTGGGTTTCCCATTAACACCAACAACTGGCAACTCCACCCATTGTCCTTTAGATCCAGAAGGACCTTTAGGATTTTGAACACCCTTAACTTCTGATTTAGGTTTCCAAACTGTGTTATTCGATAATGGCTTTCTATAGTAATCATTAGTTTGAAAAACCTTTTTATCATTTGTTTTCACCGAAACGGAAGTAAACACTGGTGAAGGTGATCTCCTATTAAAGGAACGATTTGGACTAAGATCAACCTTTCTTCTGGGTGTCTGTCGAATGGGTCTACAATTCATAGCCCTGTGTCCCAACCTCCCACAATTGAAGCAGTTAACATTATCAACATCATGAGAGTTAAACAATTTGCGTCGAATTGGTGAAAACTGTCTCCTAGGTGGTTCAGTATGTTGTCTAGTCGTAGGAGGTGACGAGACTTGTTGCTTAACAGTCTGTCGATGACCAGGCGGAACATACTTGGACACATTACCAGACTTGGAACTCGCACCTTTTGGTGGTTGTTCTACTTTAGAACCTGTTTCGTCTATCCTTCCCTTACTGACAAACTTAGGTGACACTCCCTGAGTGTTCTTCTTCTTATTCTGTTTGGGAGTCACAGTGCTCTTAGACTGAGCCTTTTGGCTTTCAGTCATCTTACTAGCATTAGCAGGATTTTTCAGAATGGTAACCGCTTTAGTGACAAGCTTAAAAGGTTTGTTGTCTTTCTCAGTGTCGATATCAGTATCTGACTCTGTTTCATAGACAACATCTAGAGATTTCTTTGACTCAACTACCTTACCAGAACTCTCAACAGTTGTTTCCTTAGGCTTACCATGTCCTGGTTCTACAACAGGGCCCTTACATTTCTCAACAGGTTTGTTAATATACTCACCCAAAAGTGGCGGGGCAACCTGGTTGTAACCTAAACCCTGCTGTTGAGGAGGATTCAAAGTCTATTTCACATAAGACATCCTCTGCCAATTGTCAATCCTAGCTTTCTCAGACTCGTATTTCAACTTAAATGAATCCCTTTATGCCTTAAGAGTCTCTATCTATCCCAAATACATAGTAATTACTTTTCCATCATCTATAACAGTTGATTTTAAGTGACCTACCTGATTTTCTAAAGACTTAATCACATCAACATAGTCTTTCTGTTTATTAAGGTAGAAAAGCGCATCATCATAATTCTTTTTATTAGTCTGATTTTCCAAACTTAGGTTCTTAAGGTCAATTCTAAGCTTAGAACAAGTCTCACATGTAACAGATATCTCATTAGCTTAGTGATAACACATTCAAGCCTCTCAATTTCCTGTTCATAACCAATGCTTTTAGAACAAAATAGAAACTGAGTCAATACATACCTTATCATTATCGGACGTGTTGGCCATGAATGCATAGTCATTTCTTCCAACCTGAGAATCTGCATCTGATTCTGATTCTGACTCTGAGCCCGTACTATCCGAGTAATCAGCCTCATAACCTCCTTTACCCTCACCATGATCTGAACAAACTGGATTCTAAATAGTAACAATCTTCTCATCACCACTCTTAAGATTACAGTTGAGCAGATGTTCCAACTCTTTCCTGAACCAAGTACCAACATGATAACTCATCCCTTCTTCTTCAGCTTTGCGAAAATTATCATACAACCTATCTTTAATCCTTTTCCTGAAACAGAATTTCATAAGCTCTTCTGCTCTCTTCAACCTAGCATCACATTTGCACACATAGCATGTGCAATTCGGATTATCCTTACCAGTACAACCTGCATTTTTTTGAACAATTCTTTCCTCTTCAATTTCTGCTTCGCTTTTACCTACAAACACAACGTTAGCTTTCTGTGTATCGACCAAGATGGACCAGTCACATACTTCATCCGCATACGTTGTAGTCAAAGCTTTAGATTGAACTGAACCCGAAAATTCTTTCTCTACAATTACATATTGTGGCGTAACTGAGATGGTTGTCTGGTGAAAATGATCATGAAAACCAGGCTTTGGTGGTCTCGTGCAAGTTTTCTTAAAGTGACCATATTCATCACAATTGTATCACCTAACCTTTGACATATCAAAACCAAACTTCGAATCTCGATTTAAACTCAACGATCTTTGTCCTGTTCTCTTCAAGTACTTTCTAGCCCGTCTCACAATGCTACCTGTAACACCCCGCCAAAATCGCCATTAACGCGGATGTTAACTCTGGTCCCAGTGCTCGGCTTGACTTCTAAGTAACAGCAGAGTTCTACAGCGGAAGCAAAGTATCTAAGTACCTGAGACAAAACATGCTTAAAAGTGTCAACCAAAATGGTTGAGTGAACAACATAGGTTTAATAATCATAATAAGTTTTTAGACCATAAGATTTAAATAAGCGGTTTAATCAGTTCGGTAGTAGTGCTGGTGAAAGGACCCATTCATATACATTATAAACGATTCACAATAGTTGATTACATTGCGAGGTATTTGACCTCTATATGATACATTTTACAAACATTGTATTCATTTTTAAAAGACAAACTTTCTTTACATCAAAAATTGACAGGCATGCATACCATTTCATAATATCCACTATCCAACTATAAATTGATTTAATAATAATCTTTGATGAACTCAATGACTCGAATGCAACGTTCTTCGAAATATGCTATGAAAGACTCCAAGTAATATCTTTAAAATGAGCAAATGCACAGCGAAAGATTTCTTTAACACCTGAGAATAAACATGCTTTAAAGTGTCAACCAAAAGGTTGGTGAGTTCATTAGTTTATCATAATCATTTATTTCCATCATTTTAATAGACCACAAGAATTTCATTTCCAGTTCTCATAAATATACGTCCCATGCATAGAGACAAAAATAATCATTCATATGGTGAACACCTGGTAACCGACATTAACTAGATACATATAAGAATATCCCCTATCATTCCGGGATCCTCCTTCGGACATGATATAAATTACGAAGTACTAAAGCATCCGGTACTTTGGATGGGGTTTGTTAGGCCCAATAGATCTATCTTTAGGATTCGCGTCAATTAGGGTGTCTGTTCCCTAATTCTTAGATTACCAGACTTAATAAAAAAGGGCATATTCGATTTCGATAATTCAACCATATAATGTAGTTTCGATTACTTGTGTCTATTTCGAAAAACATTTATAAAAATTGCGCATGTATTCTCAGCCCAAAAATATAAAGGGTAAAAAGGCAAATGAAACTCACCATACTGTATTTCGTAGTAAAAATACATATAACGTCATTGAACAAGTGCAAGGTTATAATACATATTTCGTAGTAAAAACGTCATATAACGTCAATATCTTATAATATTTTAATTTCATCATGATACTCTTACTCATTATTTCCTAATCGTTTCGTTTAATAGCTTTTAATCGTCTTTTATATCGTGTTTATAATAATGATAATAATAGTAATCAAAATAATTAGGTGTTACAAATATTTGTTTTAATTACACTAATATTAATAATGATAGTTACTATAACATTATTAACGATAATACTAATAATTATCTTAATGATAATATAGTAATAATAATAATAACAATAACAATAACCATTTTTAAATAATGATATATATATTAATAATGATAATAATCATAATAATACTAATAATAATAATAATTGGATAATAATAATAATACTAATTATAACTTTAACGATAATAACGATAGTAATAATAAAAAAAATAACAATTTTTAATGATAAATCCCTTTTATTGATAAAGATAATAATAATGATAATAATAAGATAAAACTAGAACGGTGATAAAAACGACGATAATAATAATCATTTTTAATAAAAATATCGAAAATTCAATTGATTATAACTTCTAATCCGTTCATCGAAACCATTCGATATCTAAAGGAAAAGTTCTTAATTTTTCGCTAGCTTTCCAAGGACATGCATATCTTATACCTTATCTCAACCGCAAGTGTAACTAATTCAACATTCAACCTAACCTGTCTAATGGCAATATCAAAAGTACAAGCATGCATAATCCTAAATAGTCGAGCACTAGTCAGGGATACACTATTAGTATGTAAAAGTTAAATTATGAGTACTCACGTATCAATATTGAGATTCAATATTGCAGGAAAGGTACGTAGACGCAACGGAAATGATAAACACTATATTGACCTCACGAGCATACCCATGAACCATACTCAATCACCTCCATAGCTATAACCCATAATTTCCTTAATCCTATCCCACTCGAAAAACAATTTCGAAATCACTCGGACAGCACTCCGTCGTAATATTTTATGTATACTAATAATATCTTGAAATAATACGGAGTAAATATATATGTAAATCGATTGAGAGAGTTTAGAGAAAAATATTTTCAAGTTTCTATGAAATAATGAAACCTATTGAATTCTATTTATAATAGATTTTTAAATTATTAAAGTATGAATTATTAAAGTGAATTATTAAAGTATGAATTATTAAAGTGAATTATTAAAGTATGAATTATTAAAGTAAATTATTAAAGTATGAATTATTAAAGTAAATTATTAAAGTATGAATTATTAAAGTGAATTATTAAAGTTAAAGTAAAGTAAAAAGAAAGTAAAGGTAAAGTTTAAGTATAGTAAAAGTATAAAACTATGTACGTATAATACGCGTATAAATATATATAATATTAATTTAAATTGTTATATATATTTAATAAAATAAAATATAAATATCGTTATCTTTATCATTCTAGTTAAGTAATGAGTTGTCAGAAGTGGTTCTAGATATTTATAAAAGTTATATACGTTTTAATAATAAAGTTCTTTTTAAACTGAAAACGTTTTTTTTACGTTTGAAACCAAATAGATCAATCGAGTCTTTATGAGATTCAATCTTCCACTATCCTATGTCTAGTTCTCAATGATTGACAATTTGTTCTTATTTATAAATCACTTTACCATTTTCCGAATATTGTTAAAATGGAAAGATTTCTCAAATCAACGTGGGCCTTTCAACAGAGACTTGTAATCATAATTCAATATATCTGATAATTCAATCAATTGATCTTATCTTCTAATTCCATTGATAAACATTTTGAAACAGATACAATCATGTAAAGTATTTAATCTAATATTTTGTTTACGTTTCAAGTTATAATATATATACACATATACATATATAATCATATTCGTTTAATGGTTCGTGAATCGTTGGAACTTGGTCGAGGTTGAATGAATGTATGAACATAGTTTAAAATTCTTTAAATTTAACTTAACAAATATTGCTTATCGTGTCGGAAACATATAAAGATTAAAGTTTAAATTTGGTTAGAAATTTCCGGGTTGTCACAGTACCTACCCGTTAAAGAAATTTCGTCCCGAAATTTGAGTGGAAAGGTCGTGAATGATAATAAGTATGTTTTCATGATGCATACGGGCTGAAAATTAGAGTTTTATCATCAGCGAATAATTTGGATAAACAATCCATTTATATGAAGAGTACGAATGAAGCTAACATAGAAGAGTGAAATGAGTAAGTGTAGATTCATCTTATCATTTGACGTAGATATGATTGATTCCCATATTTCAAGGGATTTGAAGAAAATCTTCTTAATAAGATTTGACTCTCCGGTAATCAAGGGAATTAGGATCTGCTTTAAATGCGATCGTCCATTTTAATTATTCTGTCGGAGATTTTCTTATAAATTCACCTCCTTCATTTCCTTACAACTCACACCTTCTGTTGATGCATTTTATGCAAGTCCCTAGACATCTACCCACGTCCATTGCAGGTACAACAGTTTACAGGCCACCATGATTGCTCGTTATTATCCTATTTGTGTTTGTATGTGGTTACAGCAACTGCAGGAACGAGATGTAGATGTTTAACTATGTTAGACTTAGTCAGACGTCCGAGTGAAGCCTCACTCGTACGGATGACAGGCTTATACGCACGGTTGATGCTGAGCTAAGTCACAATTACAATCTAAATGAGAAGACACGAGTGAGTGATCACCCGTACGGCTGATGAAGCCAACTCGTACGTGTGATGAATGAATCGTATGGGTGAGTCAACAGCAGGGGTATATAAAGTCTTATGTTCTTCATTTTAGGTTAAGCCTCTCATTTGTTACACACACTCAGATCTAGTGAGCTCCTCCGATTCTCTCTCAGTCCAAATCACCCAGGTGGTGAATAATAGCTCTAGGTGTTGATCTAATCACACTTGATTTAGTTGTGGTTTGACTAAATTAATCAAAAAAAAACTTTACCTATTCACTAGAGGGTTTGATTCACTTATTCCGCCATTGTGTTAGTTAAATCTGTTGATTTCTAAGTTCCTAGTCATGTTTCATCACCTTCTATTCTTTCCCCCACAACTCATATTTTAAAGTATTCATCAATATGCTCCATCCAGTTCTGATTCTCGATATACTTCTAACTTTCATATCGGTCATTCTTCTTTTTCATCTACCGCCGGAAGAATCTGTTTACTTCTACTATACTCTTGGGTTTATAGTGTTTCTAGTTCTCCCGTGTCTTTATATTGCTATATGCATCGATATATATGGTTTATAATTTTTGGTTTGTCGTTGGGCTTTATATGTTCCCTTATATTTCAAAGTCTCTGCTTCTGTCTTCTATAATCATTATCATTCACAGTTAATGCTCTCTTTTATTTGCTGCAATTTATACCCCAATTTCTATTTCGGAGTTTTGTCCTTTCGTTTCTTCTTCTTGCGATTAAGCACCGCTTGTAATGGTCCAGAATTCACAGATATGAATTTCAGAATGAACATTGTTAATGTTCTAGGAAGGAAATTGTGATGGCACGATCTTGACTTGTCAAATTACTAGAATACCTTGGAAAAGGCCGAATCATCAAGAAATATTTTCTTGATATTTTAGAGGTTAAATAGAATACAAGAGTCGTATAACATGGCACGTGATGATGTTATGATCTGTGAATCATCACGTTCCATTTATAAACTCAGCATGACTTACTGTAATATAATCACATTGATCAAGTGTCATTATATTATACTAATTCATGCTTCAGTTCCCAACACTACTTCAAAATATTCCTATTTTAAACTTGAATGTTTCAGAATTTAGAAACTAAAATAGTTTCTTTTATGATGTAATACAGATAGTGCGAAGAGGTAAATGATTTCAAATAAGAAAAATTAAGAAAATATCTTCAGAAATATGGAGGATATTTATAATGAAAGATATGATCATATTTTAGAATTTCTAATATCAGAGGATGATGAAGAATATTGTCTGTAAGGGTTTAGTGTCTGGAGCAAGGTATTCGTTAATGACTTCAGCAGACACTGAATCATTTGGATTCTTTGAAGGCAGGTTCAGTCTTTGTGATTTGTCCACAGCCTCCTTCATACTTTGCTCAATCCGTTTTCCAGTTCCAAAACTTCTCTATTTCTGAGCTTTGTTAATACACTAATCTTTATCATCAAACTTTTTACTGCTAAGGTCGTTTACAGTTTTTGTTGCTTCATCAGCATTTTGAGAACTAGTTCGCGGTTCAGAGTATTTTTCAGAAACTTCACATTTGAAGTATGTAAGCCTTGGAAATAGACGTTATGTATAACTGTTGGCGTCAACATGCTGTGAGATTTCAAAATACTGATTGCTAACTCCCAATGATTCGTATGACAATTCTCGTTACAAGAGGCAGATGAGTAAATGATGAGGTTTCGATAAATATAAAGATTCTTCGGAATGCCCAAGATCAGTGAAGTTGTTGGTAAGTTTATTGCTAATGTGGTGGAATATGAAAGGTTCTCCGGTAACAAAAGGGTAATCACATATATCAAAATTATGATAAGGATACTCCGAATGAAAAAATCGAAGTTGTCTTGCTGGAGCTGTGATATAATTTGCTACTTTGCAAAGGAATTGCAAGGTTATTTTTGCTAATAAATGCCAAAAGATCTGACACAGATATGTGTTGAATTATGACTTTGGTTTCGAGAGCTTTTTAAGTACATAACTGTGGGTAATATGTGGTTGGATCATCATCTCGATTGCTCATTATTTGAAGTGTCTTCAGAGATTTTCGAAGGGTTTGAACATAGATTGTAATTGTTTGTATACATTTGATGTTCTAACACACTTTTGAAGTCAAAGTATAGCTTTGAAAGATGTAGGAATCTAAAAGTAATGGTACCGGTTATATCTCGAATTGAATTCTGAGATTTTAAATCAGAATACGTAATTGGGTTTGAATGAGTATGGTTGTTTTGATTTCTATGAAAGAATGTATATTATTGTGAAAGTAGGAAGTATAATTGATAATTTGCTTAATCTGATTTGAAGAATGTAACATATTAATTGTGAATTTATATATATCTCTCGGGTATTACCTACCCGTTAAAAAATTTTCACAATTAATATTTTGTACATAAGAATTTTATTACAGTCTTTATGAAAATATATATGTATATATTCTCCTCAGATGTAACATAGATTTTAATGAGTTAATACTAAATTAAACTCATTCGATTTACGGTTGGAACTAGAATTGAATAATTCCTTGAAGGTTTAGAGGTTACATAAGTATTTCTTCAATAATATTGAAATTATGAATCAATACTTCGTTATTTGTTGAGAAGTGATGTTGGTTTTCGTTAAATTCTTGTGAACTTCGCAAAGTACGAATGATGTTATCTGAAAAGTTTCGGTTACATCAATGATGAAGTGTAAAATCAAATATATACTTGATTTATTAGGAATTGGAATTTGTTGAATTGAGACAGAGATTGTAGTTAACGATGGTTTAGTCGCGGGTGAGGGACGTACATTATTGCATATTTGTAATATGAATGTAGTTAAGATTCACACACAATAGCTTAGCATGGAAAGATTTGTTTTTTATTTCAAATATATATATATATATATATATATATATATATATATATAATATATATATATATAATTTCTTCAGAGGGAATGAGTTAATTCTTCATAACTTGTTGATACAATATACACGTTATTGATTCATAATGATGTCCACAGTGATTCTTGAACTGACGGAGTTTGTGATGTTATAGGTGTTGTTGATTCTGATGTTGACTGTACTGACGATGATGGTGACGTTGACGGTACTGTTGATGCTGTTGGTAAAACAAGTTTAACTTGTTAATCACACACCATTTTTGTCAGGGTTTCTACTCTTCTTTCTATCATTTTGATTCGCTTAACTGATTTATGGTTAGGGCTAGATTAGATAATCTCTAAGACTTTAGAGATTATATAATCACCGCGGAATGTTTCTCCAATGAAGTTATGAATTAATACTTCGTCAGTTATTGTTGTTGGTACTCCTTGGTATCTATGGTGCGTATGACGTTGATGCTCGTGGGACAGATTGTGAAGTTGAGGTTTACAACGCGGTTGTGGTTGGAGGTGGTAATGGTACTGTTGGCGTTGATGATGGTGGTACTGGTTATGCTGCTGGTGCTGCTGCTGGTGTTTGTAATCTCTGCACCATATTCTCTAAAGCCACTACCCGAGCGCGAAGTTCGTTGACTTCTTCTATTATTCCAGGATGATTGTTGGTCGGAACGAGCGGATAAATAAAATCTAGAGTTTGATGTAGTATATAATCGTGACGAGATACCCTGGAAATGAGAGAGAAAATGGTGTCTCGAACAGGTTCACCGGTAAGTGCTTCAGGTTCTTCGCCAAGAGGGCAATGTGGTGGATGGAAAGGATCTCCTTCTTCTTGTTTCCAATGATTGAGGAGGCTACGAACCCATCCCCAATTCATCCAGAATAGGTGATGACTGATTGGTTGATCCATTCCGGTCACACTGCTTTCGGAGCTTGAGTGAGATTCCATTTCGGAATCCGAGTGACTTGAACTGATGACAAATTCCATTTCGTACGATTGGATAAAGGATTTTCGATATAAAAATGATTTTTCGGCTACCGGGTGGTATTCTATTTACATAGGATATCTATATATAGAGATCAAAAGATTTCATAGATTACGGAGGAATTTGCGGGGTATGTCAGGTAAAGTTTAAAGTAACAGATACGATAAGATATGATTTAGCAGATACGCTAAGATATGAAGTTTGTCTATACACTACTCATGCAATTAATGTAGCAAGACGTGTCTAGACTAATAATGATAAGCAGGTAATTTCCTATGGATGATAAGCAGATGATTTCCGACTAGAAATGATAAGCAAAACTTTTGACATGCAGACACGGTCGAAGTGCAGACTCACTAATGCATCCTAACGACTTATCAGTTAGACACACTAATGCAGACCTGGTTCGCTAAGACTACCGCTCTGATACCAACTGAAAGGACCCGTTCATATACATTATAAACGATTCACAATAGTTGATTACATTGCGAGGTATTTGACCTCTATATGATACATTTTACAAACATTGTATTCATTTTTAAAAGACAAACTTTCTTTACATCGAAAATTGACAGGCATGCATACCATTTCATAATATCCACTATCCAACTATAAATTGATTTAATAATAATCTTTGATGAACTCAATGACTCGAATGCAACGTTCTTCGAAATATGCTATGAAAGACTCCAAGTAATATCTTTAAAATGAGCAAATGCACAGCGAAAGATTTCTTTAACACCTGAGAATAAACATGCTTTAAAGTGTCAACCAAAAGGTTGGTGAGTTCATTAGATTATCATAATCATTTATTTCCATCATTTTAATAGACCACAAGAATTTCATTTCCAGTTCTCATAAATATACGTCCCATGCATAGAGACAAAAATAATCATTCATATGGTGAACACCTGGTAACCGACATTAACTAGATACATATAAGAATATCCCCTATCATTCTGGGATCCTCCTTCGGACATGATATAAATTTCGAAGTACTAAAGCATCCGGTACATTGGATGGGGTTTGTTAGGCCCAATAGATCTATCTTTAGGATTCGCGTCAATTAGGGTGTCTGTTCCCTAATTCTTAGATTACCAGACTTAATAAAAAGGGGCATATTCGATTTCGATAATTCAACCATATAATGTAGTTTCGATTACTTGTGTCTATTTCAAAAAACATTTATAAAAATTGCGCATGTATTCTCAGCCCAAAAATATAAAGGGTAAAAAGGCAAATGAAACTCACCATACTGTATTTCGTGGTAAAAATACATATAACGTCATTGAACAAGTGCAAGGTTGGCCTCGAATTCACGAACCTAAATTAATTATATATATTTATGTGTTGGTCAATATTTATCTAACAAATTAGGTCAAGTCATAGTGTACCACAATCCTAATGCTCGAGACTAATATGCAAAAGTCAACAAAAGTAAATTTGACTCAAAATAATTTCCAAAAATCTATACATGATTAATATATAGTTTAAATATCGTCGTTTTATATTTTTAAATATTTTTAAAAGATTTATTAGAGTAAATAATATAATTTATTTATTAATAAATAAAATTTTATATTAAATTTATATAATAAAATATACTTTTATATATATTAAGTAATAAAATTTATAGGGTTCATATAATATCATAAAGATAATATGATAGGTATTATTAAAGTAAGTTATTACACGTAGTAAAATATGTTTGTATCACATATTTATTTGATAAAATAATATCGATAATGATAGTAAGTAAAAGTTGTATTATTTTGTAATAATAATTATTATTATAAAAATATCAATATTTATAATTACTAAGATGACATTATGATAAAACGATAATTCTAATTATGATAACTTTAATATTTACGATAATTTTTAATATTATCTTTAAAATAATAATTCTATTTAAAATAATAACAATAATGATATTTTATAGTAACAATGACATTTCTATTAAAATGATAATTTTTGTTAAAATGATAGTTTTAATACTAACGATACTTTTAATAATAATAGTAATGATAAAAAATAATAAGAACGATAATTTTATCTAAATCAATATCTTATAATATTTTAATTTCATCATGATACTCTTACTCATTATTTCCTAATCGTTTCGTTTAATAGCTTTTAATCGTCTTTTATATCGTGTTCATAATAATGATAATAATAGTAATCAAAATAATTAGGTGTTACAAATATTTGTTTTAATTACACTAATATTAATAATGATAGTTACTATAACATTATTAACGATAATACTAATAATTATCTTAATGATAATATAGTAATAATAATAATAACAATAACAATAACCATTTTTAAATAATGATATATATATTAATAATGATAATAATCATAATAATACTAATAATAATAATAATTGGATAATAATAATAATACTAATTATAACTTTAACGATAATAACGATAGTAATAATAAAAAAAATAACAATTTTTAATGATAAATCCCTTTTATTGATAAAGATAATAATAATAATGATAATAATAAGATAAAACTAGAATGACGATAAAAACGACGATAATAATAATCATTTTTAATAAAAATATCGAAAATTCAATATTATAACTTCTAATCCGTTCATCGAAACCATTCGATATCTAAAGGAAAAGTTCTTAATTTTTCGCTAGCTTTCCAAGGACATGCATATCTTATACCTTATCTCAACCGCAAGTGTAACTAATTCAAGATTCAACCTAACCTGTCTAAGGGCAATATCAAAAGTACAAGCATGCATAATCCTAAATACTCGAGCACTAGTCAGGGATACACTATTAGTATTTAAAAGTTAAATTATGAGTACTCACGTATCAATATTGAGATTCAATATTGCAGGAAAGGTACGTAGACGCAACGGAAATGATAAACACTATATTGACCTCACGAGCATACCCATGAACCATACTCAATCACCTCCATAGCTATAACCCATAATTTCCTTAATCCTATCCTACTCTAAAAACAATTTCGAAATCACTCGGACAGCACTCCGTCGTAATATTTTATGTATACTAATAATATCTTGAAATAATACGGAGTAAATATATATATGTAAATCGATTGAGAGAGTTTAGAGAAAAATATTTTCAAGTTTCTATGAAATAATGAAACCTATTGAATTCTATTTATAATAGATTTTTAAATTATTAAAGTATGAATTATTAAAGTGAATTATTAAAGTATGAATTATTAAAGTGAATTATTAAAGTATGAATTATTAAAGTAAATTATTAAAGTATGAATTATTAAAGTAAATTATTAAAGTATGAATTATTAAAGTAAATTATTAAAGTATGAATTATTAAAGTAAATTATTAAAGTTAAAGTAAAGGTAAAGTTTAAGTATAGTAAAAGTATAAAACTATGTACGTATAATACGCGTATAAATATATATAATATTAATTTAAATCGTTATATATATTTAATAAAATAAAATATAAATATCGTTATCTTTATCATTCTAGTTAAGTAATGAGTTGTCAGAAGTGGTTCTAGATATTTATAAAAGTTATATACGTTTTAATAATAAAGTTCTTTTTAAACTGAAAACGTTTTTGTACGTTTGAAACTAAATAGATCAATCGAGTCTTTATGAGATTCAATCTTCCACTATCCTATGTCTAGTTCTCAATGATTGACAATTTGTTCTTATTTATAAATCACTTTACCATTTTCCGAATATTGTTAAAATGAAAAGATTTCTCAAATCAACGTGGGCCTTTCAACAGAGACTTGTAATCATAATTCAATATATCTGATAATTCAATGATTTGATCTTATCTTCTAATTCCATTGATAAACATTTTGAAACAGATACAATCATGTAAAGTATTTAATCTAATATTTTGTTTACGTTTCAAGTTATAATATATATATACATATATAATCATATTCGTTTAATGGTTCATGAATCGTTGGAACTTGGTCGAGGTTGAATGAATGTATGAACATAGTTTAAAATTCTTTAAATTTAACTTAACAAATATTGCTTATCGTGTCGGAAACATATAAAGATTAAAGTTTAAATTTGGTTGGAAATTTTCGGGTTGTCACAGCTGGTGTATATGATATCGATACTAACCATTAGTTACCCTAAACACATCACGTTCGTGTCATTCATCGTTATTATGTATCCATTGACCAGCGGTCATCCGGATAGAGACGTCACCCTCAATAGCGCTATCACAATAACTAAGCTTACCAAATTCCAGTAATTAACGATATCATGGTAGGGATTAAGCATGAATCAAAGCATGTTAGCACAGTTTGAACTGATCAAAATAAAGTTTGAGTACTTGTGTCTAAGCGTAAAACAGTTTTAAAAGCAAGCATGTGTCTCACCCCAAAGTTCAAAATAAGTATATAAAGAAAGTTAAAAAGTGGGGCTATGAAGTTCACCTTATTAGCAGATAGGTATTCCACGCAAGTAGTAAGAATGGAGTGTGTAAGCGGAGATCTCAACCTAGAGATGTAATGTTCGATTAGGTAATGTCTAATAGACATATAGCTTATTTATTAATATAGCAAACTATATTAACAGTGATCGTTTTTCGAGAAAAGTTATATTTATATAAGTGATAATATACTTAGTGTAATTAAATGGTACCATATAGATAGGTGTATAAGTTATAATAATAATAGAAGTATTATTCTTTAGTTAATCAACTATTATTTAATCTTATCATTATATGTTACATATATAGATATACACCTATGTGAAACATACATACATATATTCTTTATTATTATATTATGTATATGTTTATAACTATACTATATACGTATATATCTTATGTATGTGTTACATATATATTAGTGTAAGATGATACATATATATACACTTATTACTCTTAAGTTTACTAACTTATATAGCTTACATAATACACATCCATTCATACATACACACGTACATGTACATACATATATACACACACATACCTATAATGTATACATGTACATACGTACGTATGCATGCATGCATGTACGTACACCATGTTCACAACTACTTTACTAAGCCCTAATTATAACCTTTTACCACAAACTTAACCTAGTAACTTTAACATAAAATCATAAGTTTTTAACAAAATAACTAATCATGATCATTAGCCCTAAACCTTTTTAATCATACTTAAATCATCTTCATAATCTTCTTTTTAAACCTTATTCTTAATCTTTTAATCGTATCCATCTCATTCACTAATCCTCTAATATCATGATCATACTTATAAACCCTAATCTTTATTAACCATAATCAATTTCTTTTATAGCCTTTATCTATACCAATTTGTTCATACTCTATGTCATATTCATATTCTTATAATCATATTCTTCATCACTATCCCTATTCTTATTGATTCTTTAACACATAAAATCATAACACTTTTATTTGTATTAACCATATTATTAACATAATACTTACAATTTAACATGTTAAATCTTATTAATCATAAACTTATTACATCTTCATGATCAACATAATTCATAATACTTATAACAACCTCAAGTAAATTAATTAACAAGTGAGATTTATCTAGGGTTAGTATACCTTACGAAGGTTAGAGACTGAGACTATAATGATGATGATGGTGATGCGAACAGAAAACAGAATCTAGAAGCAGCAGCAACAATGACTCACGACCCAAAACAAGGTCCGTTTGGGTCTTCTTTGATCACGAATAGAAAATAGATTACAACAGTAGCAACAACGACCCAAAAGGTGGTTTCTTGGACTGTTTTTGGCTCGACACCACAACAGAAAATAGCAGCAACAGACGAAGCAACAAAGAGGTCGTTTTTGGGCTGGTTGATCATGAAAAGAAACAGCAAGATAGCAGCAGGTACAGCAGGAAATTAGGCGAATTGCAGGAGGGTTTTAGTCGTTGCAACAGGTAGTTTAGGGGAGCTGAATGTGTCAACTTGCAGATGGAGTTTTGAGGGTGTTTTTAGTCGATGCAGGCTGAGATTTCTTGAGGGTTATTTAGCAACAACCAGCAGTTTTTGTGAGGATTATTGGTCGACAGAAAAAGCTGTGATGGGGATGTGTTACTGCAGATATTAGTCGACTAAAAAAGAAGGAATAGGGGGCTGGAAACTGTCGACTATTGCAGCAAGCAAGGGATTTTTTTTTTTTTTTTGGCGTGTGATTTGTGATACAACACAAGAAAATTTTGAGGCTAGGAAACAATTTATGAGTTGGATCAAGATTAAGATTCATGAAAGACTTAGTGATCAAGTTAATAATTTCCTGTTTAATCCTTACAGCCGATTATCTATCCCATTACATATTTTTTTTTACGGTATTATTTATTATTATTATTATTATGTATTATATATATACATTTTTTTATATAATTATTATTATAAATATTACTAAGATTAGGATTATATTTTATTTAAATATTAGACCCTAACTTTTTATAAATTTTATTGGGTTCCATTTAGTTTTAAATTTACAAATGTCACCATTTAATATTATTACATATAGTTATTTTAGTATTAGGGTTAGGTTTTAACATTAATGAACCTTTAGGGTTTGAGTTTAGATTATTAATTACTATTAGGTTTAGGGTTTCAGGTTTTTAATTACAAGCGTTACTTATATAGCATTTAATATGTCGTGTTAACAACCCTAATGATGAGACACAGAACAAGAAAACGAAACCCTAAGGGTAAATTAGTAAATTCAGAATGGAAATTTGAGGGTTGTTATAGTACCTCCCCGTTAATTTAAACTTCGTCCCGAAGTTCAGGTAGGCTTCTCGGATGCATCAGCGGTTGAGAAAAGATGGGGATGTTTTTCGTCTCATTTGGTCTTCACGTTCCCAGGTATACTCGGGGCCTCTACGTGAATTCCAACAGATTTTTGGCAATAGAAATTTTTTTATCATGTTTCAAGCATTTGACCTCACGATCCATAACTTTTACAGGTTCTTCTATGAAGTGCATTTTATTATCAATGCGGAGGTAATTAAAAGGGATAACATGAGTGTAATCGGACTAGGTTTCCTTAAAAGAGATGAAGATGCCATACAAGCTTTCCAGTAAACTGGGTGCATGAAACGCGACATGAACATTACTAGGCTCTAAACCTCGAGTGTTTATGCCACCATACTAGGGCAGACCAACAGATAGGAGTACGTGGAGATTACGGCCATGTAGTTTGATGCATAGCTTGTGTTTGATATAGTTGGTGTTTAGATTTAATTCCGAAAGATTAACCATAGGCATGATGCCTACGATTTTTAAGGAATGCGAAATGAGATGCCAGCCGAGGGGTCATTAATCTGGCTTATATGCAAAGCAAGCCATGATTACCAAGATGCCCTCAAAATGGTCTTGTGGAAAAGATGTTGTCCAATATATTACAATACATGTGAACTTATTCTTGGAAGAAATTGTGGAGGCACACTGTCGAATGTAACTTTATGATTATGATTTCCGTTAGGTCGAAACAGAGGTCGAACCCTTATCTAGGATAATCATCTAGTTGCAACCAACGAGGAGAGATATTTGGAGTAAACAAATAAATGTCATATACATTTAAGGTATCTCCTTTAAAGAAGATAGCGAGGATTTTAGATTCCCATTACTAAAAGGAAACCGTATGGGAGGTGTGATCTCTGATCGAGTTAGACGTTCTCGCACCTATGGCGAGTCGATCTATCATTCACTTATGAGTTTAAGTGCGGATGAGAAGAAATGAGAATCATTGGTTATAAGGAATAGTGTACACCAGGTGAGAAAATCTCCAAAAATGCTTTCTTGTGCCAAAAAGATATTAAATCATAGAATTGACGTTTTACGAGGTTGCTGTGATTTAGTCATGAGATATCAGAAGTAAAATCTTCTCAACGGCCCATCACAAAAGGGAAAAGTTGATGAGAATAGAGAGTTTTGATTGATGAACTTAATGATAAGTTTCGGAGGACGAGAGGAATTATGATTGCAAATAATACGAAAATTTTTATATAAACGAGTAATGAAAATTTTTACAGAAGTTCGAGTCGTTTAAGGTGACAATGTAGAAAGGAACGAAGTTCTTAGTAAAACTAAAGTTATGTACAACATGTACTATTTTACGTAAAATATCGTTTGAATAAAAGATATGATTTGAAAAAGTGAGAGTATAATTTTATATGTACTAGTCAAAATAAATAAAGGTATATTTTATTTACTTTGTTATATAAATATATACAATTTATAAAATCTGCAAGAATGGCAGTAAATAAATTTATTTTATAAAATTTTGAGAGGATCGCACAGTAAAATAGTATGTGTAGAATTTTGGTAACAGAATTTTTCATATTTCGGAGGTTACGAGTTGGAAACAGATCGATGAAGATCGAGGGAAGGTATTTTGAAAATTTCGGGTTATTTTTAAGCAACAATGCTGCGAGGTAATGAAATCTATTGTATTTAAATACGGTTGTTAACTATTATTAGGACATATGTTCTTGGAATTCAAAATGTTCATGTGTGAAGCTGTTGCTGACAAGTGAGATATGAATGGTAGAGTATGAGAACGTGACAGTGAATGTGGTGTTTATAATATCTTCGTTTGAATATTCAAATGAAAATCTTACGAGTGGTTATCGCTTATCTTCGACGGGTTTCCTAATGGGTTTATGAAAATCTACACTAGGAGCGTAATTACAGATAACAGGAAGCATGCTTCGAAGAAGTTTCGGGGGTGTCACTTCAGGTCACTTAAGAACATGCATCCTTCCTTCCAGCGGGGATGTGATAATTAAGCGTCAAAGAGATAAGTTGTTTAAGAAGGAAAGAATGCAAAGCTTTACAACCTTTATGGCATAGGAGAATTTGTTAATCTACTCATGGGTAGGAGATAGATAGTTTGATCATAACGATCTCTTCGTTTATCTATAAATCAGATGATAATTACCTTCATGTAATAACATGAATGGCTTGGAAATTTTTCTTTGATTCACTTTCTATTCCATATGTCATGATATTGGAATTTCTATATGAATTACCGTAATATAATCACGTCGGCCAAGCGTCATTATATTTCACTAATTCATACTTCCACTTCAATATCACCTCATATGGTCAGGACATGTGATCAAAGTTAGATAGTTGACGTTGGAATGTTGAGTCATGAGTGACATCCCTTCACGTGAGTCAAAGGAAACTTTGAATCATAATGGCGAAGTCAGGTCATAGGATATATTTGGATATGATAATAATCACATATTAGCTGATCCTTCAGAGTCGGGATCATGCAAGATGATAGGGTTTTGGCTTGACATCCTTAGGAAAGGATACATAATGTCAGAAGAGGTAAAAGCATGTAGTAAGATGGATTGGTGGTGTAAAGATTAAGGGAAAGCACTTAAACTAAGGCAGGAAAGGTTATAGACCTAAAGATTGCTAAGACACCCACATAAGGCATACATAGAATGCAATCCTGGTTCTCTATAACAAGCCTTGGCTCTCCTAAATTACATAATGAGATAGGTATGGTGGCATTCTATTGTTGGAATACAAGTAAGTCATGGCTCTTATTCTAAGAGTCAGACATGTAAGTATAGTTCCTATAGCAAAGTGTTTCTAAAGATTTGAATGGTATAGGAGTTCTAGGCATAACAAATATAAGTGAACTTAATGCACATAATCTAGAATGTAATGCAAATAATCAATGCAAATGAACAACTCGGTTATAGACTAGACTCACTAATGCATCCTAACTATTCATGTTAGCCACACTAATGTAACCTAGTTCCCTATAACCAGAGCTCTGATACCAACTGTAACACCCCGCCAAAATCGCCATTGACGCGGATGTTAACTCTGGTCCCAGTGCTCGGCTTGACTTCTAAGTAACAGCAGAGTTCTACAGTGGAAGCAAAGTATCTAAGTACCTGAGACAAAACATGCTTAAAAGTGTCAACCAAAATGGTTGAGTGAACAACATAGGTTTAATAATCATAATAAGTTTTTAGACCATAAGATTTAAATAAGCGGTTTAATCAGTTCGGTAGTAGTGCTGGTGTATATGATATCGATACTAACCATTAGTTACCCTAAACACATCACGTTCATGTCGTTCATCGTTATTATGTATCCATTGACCAGCGGTCATCCGAATAGAGACGTCACCCTCAATAGCGCTATCACAATAACTAATCTTACCAAATTCCAGTAATTAACGATATCATGGTAGGGATTAAGCATGAATCAAAGCATGTTAGCACAGTTTGAACTGATCAAAATAAAGTTTGAGTACTTGTGTCTAAGCGTAAAACAGTTTTAAAAGCAAGCATGTGTCTCACCCCAAAGTTCAAAATAAGTATATAAAGAAAGTTAAAAAGTGGGGCTATGAAGTTCACCTTATTAGCAGATAGGTATTCCACGCAAGTAGTAAGAATGGAGTGTGTAAGCGGAGATCTCAACCTAGAGATGTAATGTTCGATTAGGTAATGTCTAATAGACATATAGCTTGTTTATTAATATAGCAAACTATATTAACAGTGATCGTTTTTCGAGAAAAGTTATATTTATATAAGTGATAATATACTTAGTGTAATTAAATGGTACCATATAGATAGGTGTATAAGTTATAATAATAATAGTAGTATTATTCTTTAGTTAATCAACTATTATTTAATCTTATCATTATATGTTACATATATAGATATACACCTATGTGAAACATACATACATATATTCTTTATTATTATATTATGTATATGTTTATAACTATACTATATACGTATATATCTTATGTATGTGTTAAATATATATTAGTGTAAGATGATACATATATATACACTTATTACTCTTAAGTTTACTAACTTATATAGCTTACATAATACACATCCATTCATACATACACACGTACATGTACATACATATATACACACACATACCTATAATGTATACATGTACATACGTACGTATGCATGCATGCATGTACGTACACCATGTTCACAACTACTTTACTAAGCCCTAATCATAACCTTTTACCACAAACTTAACCTAGTAACTTTAACATAAAATCATAAGTTTTTAACAAAATAACTAATCATGATCATTAGCCCTAAACCTTTTTAATCATACTTAAATCATCTTCATAATCTTCTTTTTAAACCTTATTCTTAATCTTTTAATCGTATCCATCTCATTCACTAATCCTCTAATATCATGATCATACTTATAAACCCTAATCTTTATTAACCATAATCAATTTTTTTATAGCCTTTATCTATACCAATTTGTTCATACTCTATGTCATATTCATATTCTTATAATCATATTCTTCATCACTATCCCTATTCTTATTGATTCTTTAACACATAAAATCATAACACTTTTATTTGTATTAACCATATTATTAACATAATACTTACAATTTAACATGTTAAATCTTATTAATCATAAACTTATTACATCTTCATGATCAACATAATTCATAATACTTATAACAACCTCAAGTAAATTAATTAACAAGTGAGATTTATCTAGGGTTAGTATACCTTACGAAGGTTAGAGACTGAGACTATGATGATGATGATGGTGATGCGAACAGAAAACAAAATCTAGAAGCAGCAACAACAATGACTCACGACCTAAAACAAGGTTCGTTTGGGTCTTCTTTGATCACGAATAGAAAACAGATTACAACAGTAGCAACAACGACCCAAAAGGTGGTTTCTTGGACTGTTTTTGGCTCGACACCACAACAGAAAATAGCAGCAACAGACGAAGCAACAAGGAGGTCATTTTTGGGCTGGTTGATCATGAAAAGAAACAGCAAGATAGCAGCAGGTACAGCAGGAAATTAGGCGAATTGCAGGAGGGTTTTAGTCGTTGCAACAGGTAGTTTAGGGGAGCTGAATGTGTCGACTTGCAGATGGAGTTTTGAGGGTGTTTTTAGTCGATGCAGGCTGATATTTCTTGAGGGTTATTTAGTGACAACCAGCAGGTTTTTGTGAGGATTATTGGTCGACAGAAAAAGCTGTGATGGGGATGTGTTACTGCAAATATTAGTCGACTAAAAAAGAAGGAATAGGGGGCTGGAAACTGTCGACTATTGCAGCAAGCAAGGGATTTATTTTTATTTTTTTTGGCGTGTGATTTGTGATACAACACAAGAAAATTTTGAGGCCTTTTTTCTAGGAAACAATTTATGAGTTGGATCAAGATTAGGATTCATG
The DNA here is from genome assembly GCF_046630445.1 of Rutidosis leptorrhynchoides. Classification (NCBI taxonomy): domain Eukaryota; kingdom Viridiplantae; phylum Streptophyta; class Magnoliopsida; order Asterales; family Asteraceae; genus Rutidosis; species Rutidosis leptorrhynchoides. The sequence goes on along the minus strand of NC_092338.1, from coordinate 81,633,017 downwards.
AAAGACTTAGTGATCAAGTTAATAATTTCCTGTTTAATCCTTACAGCCGATTATCTATCCCATTACATATTTTTTTTACGGTATTATTTATTATTATTATGTATTATATATATATACATTTTTTTATATAATTATTATTATAAATATTACTAAGATTAGGATTATATTTTATTTAAATATTAGACCCTAACTTTTTATAAATTTTATTTGGTTCCATTTAGTTTTAAATTTACAAATGTCACCATTTAATATTATTACATATAGTTATTTTAGTATTAGGGTTAGGTTTTAACATTAATGAACCTTTAGGGTTTGAGTTTAGATTATTAATTACTATTAGGTTTAGGGTTTCAGGTTTTTAATTACAAGCGTTACTTATATAGCATTTAATATGTCTTGTTAACAACCCTAATGATGAGACACAGAACAAGAAAACGAAACCCTAAGGGTAAATTCGTAAATTCGGAATGGAAATTTGAGGGTTGTTATACTACCCATACAGTAGAGTATATCCATTCTCTCAAGCTCGTCCTCATCAATCTGATCATAGTCTTCATTTTCAAGATGACTATTAATCACTTGTCCACCAATCATATCGTTGTATGAATTAACAACAATAGCTGTCAATTCCATATCTTCCTGAATAGATTCGCGAGATCTCTTCTTGATATTCTCAGTTTAAAACACATGAGTCTGAGTCTGAGTCTGTTGAATCGGAGAATCTTCAATCATCTTAGTTGTAGAATTTTGAGCTTGTAATTTAGCATTAAAGTAGCCGGACTGAGACGACGGTGCAGACATTTGTGAAGCATTGGCTGATATGTATGCTGTCTGTAGTGGAGCATGAGTACCAGAAGATGAAGCCAAAGTTGATGCAGCAGCAGCTACAGAACCAAGCCTCTTTCTCTTTGCTTCATCCTGAATGTCCTTCTCCATCAACTTCAAAGTAAAAGCTGTTAGTGTCAACGGACGACCTGATGAACTGTACCTGTTCTGAATCTTTTCTATCTCATGATCCCACTTTTCTGGAAGACCATCTTTCAACACCCTTACTGCCTTTTCATTAGGCACCTCAGTCCCATAATCTGCCATCTCTGCAACCAATAATCGATATCTCTCCAAAGTCTGTCCTAGAGATTCTGATAAAAGAGCTGCAAACACCCTCCACTCATCCTTCAAAACCTTACCCTTAGTCGCACGGTAAGTAGCTGTACCTTCTGTTGTAGATTGAAGAGCCAACCAGATAGTATACGATGTTTTGTTTCAGTTCTTAAATTGCTGAAAAATCTCCTTTGACAAAGCTTGGGTTAGCTGAGCATAACATCTACACTCAAGATTGTACTCTTCACGCTCTGTAGGACTAAACTGTGAAGTTTCTTTGGGTTCACCATCTGCTCCGCATGGCCATACATACGGATTCTCAATATATTCCCAAAGTCTAGAATTGACACCGTTTAAGTAAATAACAAACCTAACTTTCCAGTCCAAGAAGTTCTTAAGATTGTCAAGTCTAGGTACTTTATTCGAAGAACCAGATTCACTTTCATTCAGTAATAGTTTTTGTAGTCCAGGTGCAATAACTAATGCACTGTATTCATTCATCACTTGTTCGTTTGTGTCAGACATTTTAATTGATTAAGTATTAAATTTAAAGTTAATTATGAGCTGTTTAAATTTACACGGTCAATTGTCCTTTACACACGGTCGCTTGAATGAGACACACGGTCGAGTGTATGACTCACGGTCGATTGACTGACTAAATTTTGGCAGCACTTCGTTACAAGCTGAGCCTTGGGTATTACTAACTCACACAGTCGATTGTCTATCTCCCACGGTCGGTTCACTATCTCACACGGTCGAGTGACTAACTCACACAGCCGACTGACTTTAGGAAACTAACACAGCTCTGGTAAAACACACACGGTCGGTTGAACTACTCACACGGTCGATCTAAGGACTCACTCGGTCAGTTGTCAGTACACACACGGCCGAGTGTGTTCTTGACAGTAGCAGGTCGACTATTAGGGTTTTCTAGACAAAAATCGATTTTGCAATCGATTATGGATAAAAAACACAAAACCAACAAGTAGAAAACAATAGTGATAACTCCAGAAACACCTTTTGACAATAAAACTACCAAAAATAACGTAGAAAATTCGATTAATTGACTAAAAACCCAAAAACACCAAAAACACCAATTTTGACCCAAAAACGATTTGATCAAGCAAAACCAGAGACTCCAGCTCTGATACCACTTTGTAGACGATTATTATGAGGATCTTAGGTCGCTTGTAATCTATCCTAGAGGCGGAATACACTAGAATAAGGTTAAACTGAGATATGGGTCGTTTTGGGATCGAATAGATCAAACCTAGAGCTAAAACTAGATTAGATCGACACCTAGACGATATATTTCAGTGGTATATGGTGTTAGGGTTCTCTGGAGACGAAAACCTACGACTTAGAGTGAATGGGACGAGTAACTAAACCCGTATATATAGTGAACACAGACACACTCGGTCGAGTGTCTGTGTACACTCGGTCGTCTGACTGACACAGTCGGTCGAATGTCTATACACACTCGGTCGACTGTGTGCAGTTTAACATGTTGATCATTTAATAAATTAAGTACGCACAATCACAAATGTAATTAATAGTCTCGAGTAAACATTATTACATAACCGAAATGTGTTAAACATAAAGACAAATAACGGCTGGGGATTCATGCACCAACATAAGAAATCCAAATGCATTCGTTTAATATCATATACTCCGTAATATTTAATATATACTAATCATATTAATTCATAATATAGTTAAATATTATATATAAAAACATACCAGTATTTTATTATCGTGATTAACTAAAAGATATTAATTAAATAGTTAATTTATGTACATTTATTTATATGCAAAAAAAATTATGGGCATTACACAAAAATACCATAATGCTCATCACATGTTTCGCACGTGTATCACTTAACTGATGTGGACTAACGGTGAGTTAAATTTGAGACTATTTGTGTATTATGTTTAAAACTTAGGACCAACAATTATCAATTTAAACTTTGGGTGTTATCATGATTTTTGATATAAAGTGTGGGGACCAATCATTAAATTTTATAATATAGATTACTGTAAAATACTTGAACATATAAGTCAAATTTATAGTCGATCTTCAAATGATAAAGTGCATGTAAAGTTGCAAACACATCAACAATGTAGCAAGTATTTACAAAACGTTGCTAAAAACCACTTAAAATAGCATGAACCATCACAAGATAGCTCAGTTCCTTACAAGAGGTCTCAAGTTTGAATTTTGTCTAAGACGAATATTAAGTGGTGGCCAAAGCTGGGTTGGAAACTGTCAGGGAATGAGATCGGATAACTCGCCCTCACAGATGGCCCGAACGGGAAAATTCTTCTAACATCATTACCAGTGACAACATCAGGAGCAGTAGTTACTTTTTTAGAGAAGTTTTCTTTTTTAGAAAAATAAGTTTCATAAATATCCATAACAAACCGATGATCTTTCTCCACAAGCTCTACATACCCTTCCTGCTTACTTAGTTTATCCATATTGTCAAAAATCATCGATAATGCAGCATCAAGCAAGTTTTTTGCATTATGTTGATGAGCAAATAAGTAGTTCTTAAGTGACCTTTCCCAGTTAAGTTTTGATATCAAGAATTTTTCACAATAGGTTTTTAGATACTTCACATCGTATTTGTCAGCTAAAATTATGAGTTCACATGCCATGTCATCGTCAAGAGGCGTTTCACCTATGTAGAGAAAGTTAACAAAGGTACGAACAGCCTCATGCGAAACATCACTTAATTTGATAGTGCCACTAAGGGTTTCTTCCATTTCGGTTGCAAGCATGGCTCTGAACACCGGTGAACGGTCAGCCTATTTATTGAAATCGAGATAAGTATTAGTTAGTTTCTGGATGGCACTTGTGTACTTTACCCAACAAACGATAACTAAAACATAGTAAGCAGGATGCACTGTACGTGAAGATAAATGAGATAAAATGTAAAAAAGTTACACCAACTTTTGTCTAGAGTCACATATTAAAAAGCTAGAAGATTAGAAACATGAAATTAATTAGATTGAGGTGACAAAAAGAACATTGTATATATATTCATTTAGAAGATTAGTGAAAATCAAATTGTATATATATTCATTTAGAAGATTAGCGAACAGTAAAATCAAATTATATTATATATATATATATATATATTCATTTAGAAGATTAGTGAACAGTAAAACCAAATTGCTTTCAATTATGAAACCCACTTTTTTTAATATTATATATACCAAACATCATAAATTTAAATCAGATGTAATGTTGGCGTAATGACTGTCCGCACAAAAAATTTTGGGGTAATGAGTCTCAATTTGTAGTAATTCGTGATTTTAAATTTTGTGTTCATTAGATATTACCTGGATTTTAAAATTTTGAACACACAATCCTTTTTGTGAGTAAAAATTAAATTGCAATCCTTTTCGGGTTTGTGCAAATTGGAGTTTACCTTAATTGTCAAATTGAGTAACTTATGTTACCTTTTCGAGCCATTTGGCCAATAAATTACAATGTCTACAATATATACTTCAACTACAATGTCTACAATATATACTTCAGACAATAAATACATTGACAAAAGAGCAAATTCAACACAACATAATATCAATTTAATATAAGTATCAGTATGAGTATAACCAGTAAAAGAAGGGAATAAATTACTAACCAGAAGGGCCTTATTAGCAGGAACAGGAACCGAATTAGCAACGGGTTTACCCGAATCCAAATCAACAGCAATCAAAACGATGTCAGAGAAGAAACGGTCAGTTGATGGGTGATCATAGTCGGGTTGAGAGTCAAGTGGGTCCCAAAACATAAGAAAACTAACTTTGGATTTTAATTCTTCGTTTTCAGTCTTAATTGCTTTCACATAACATGCTCTACAAGTACCAGCAGCTTCACTATCAGAGTCGGAATCGGCGGACATCCATTTACCACAAGCTATGCATGTCATCATCTCTGATTTAAACATCACACAATGCCAGAATCGTTGCTTACAATTTATGTTTGATTGATATTTAAGAGGTTACATATTACCTATATTATTTTAGTATTTATATGCTAAATCTAACTTGATGAAGAAGTCATCTATTTATAATTGTAAACTAAATCAAACTAATTATAAATTACTAATATATATTGACTAAATATATACGGAGTATATATTAACTAAATATTTTAAAATAAACCTCATCCAAATCTAAATATATATCCTCTAATAACTACTCCGTATAAATCAAAACGTCTTTTTGGCGAAAAAAGGAGGAATTAAAACGTCTACGGCTCTCTGCTGTGGAGAATTAACTTTATATTATTTGGACAGTTAGTTTACTTTTTATCTTTGGTAGATATTTATGTTTAAGAATATCCTAATTCCTAACGACTTCATCATTTACAGTCTGTTTCACACGTTGTCGTAGTTCTAGTTTAACTCTGTCTATCTTATATTTTATTCTCATTCTCATTTAGGCTAAAAAGGAAGAGGGCTAAGACGAATTGCTGTGTTGAAAAATAGGTAAAAACAGGAAAGTCAGTCAAAATGATTTGGGTTAACCTGCTACTATTATTTGTCTTCTATGTTTTTATTTCTACAACAATGATCCATTCTTTGTTAGTAAAACAATTAACCTAGGAGCTTATAAACACTTACTTCGCATGTTAATCTTACCACACACTTAATTGTATAGTATGTTTACCCATTTGGCCAGTTAGAATTAATATAAATGTCAATCAACCCAATTTCACATCAGCTATGACCCTCCTCATTTGAACTTGCTCTACATATTCCATATTTAAATAAGAGAAGGCGTATTATATGGACCAATGTCTATAACATAGCAGAGCCAATGATGCTCTTATGCACCCAACCGAGTGATTGCAAAGAGATTTTTAGACTATTTTAACATTTAGTTATTGTACACATGCACTGGTTTTATTAATTTGTACTCAACTATGTAGGTGCAACCGAATTAGAGCCTTTGCAGGCTGAGGTTTGTACCAGTTTGTACTACACAGGTTTTTTTAGCGTTAAAATTCAGTCTTATCAATGTCATCACACGTGTCTAGTTGTAGGTAAAAAAAGAAGCCAAACCTATTGCCTCAGCAGTTTAAGATATATTCTTTAGTTTATAAGTGATGATTGTCTATTCTTTAATAACGAGTTTAAATGCTATCACAGTGATACTTTTGCATATGCTAAAAGTATCATTTGTGTCACAATAATGTAGTTGATATGATTGTGGCAATGTAAGTATATGGTTGCCATATGTAGTTTTTGAAATGCTCCTATGACATAACGATTTTTTTCTGTTCATCTATTTCACCCAAATAGTTAATAGTGAGAAATTCATTGCATCAACAATGTACCTAAAAGAGAACAGGTTGGAAGTTGGCAATTTTGACCCATTTGCTTATGAATGAGTCCAAGTCCAATTATGATCATCTTTTCTGTAGGACGAGTAAAATGGGACGAATCAAATTATATATTTAAAAAGAGAACATGATAGAAGTTGTCTGAAGCAATTTTTATATCATACAACAACTGAACTTCCGCTGTAATAATATGTTGGGGTGCAAACCTATCCCACATAGGAGGGAGACAAAAACAAATGTATGTATATAAGTCTAAGGGGAAGTCCCTCTAATACCAATTGGTTTTAGAAAAGGATGGACTCTTGGGCTTATATTGCAGGACATTGTGTTTTTCGCTATGCGATCTTACAACTGGTATCAGAGCAAAAGGTTTCGTTAAGGGAACGATGGCGGAAGACGGGAAATTTAGAATCGACCGATTCGATGGGTGAGACTTTGGCTTTTGAAAGATGCAAATTGAAGATTACTTGTATCAAAAGAAGCTACACCAACCCTTGTTAGAGACCAAGCCTGAAAGCATGAACGATGCCGATTGGACGCTTTTGGATCGTCAAGCTTTGGGCGCTATTCGTCTTTCACTTGCTAAGAACGTTGTATACAACGTTGTGAATGAGAAGACGACGTTTGCTTTGCTTGAAAGCACTCTCTAACATGTATGAGAAACCTACCGCTTCTAATAAGGTATTTCTCATGCGTCAATTGTTCAATACAAAGATGAAGGAAGGTACGAGTGCAATGGATCATATCAATGAATTTAATAATATCGTTTCAAGGCTTGAATCGGTAGAGATTAAATTTGATGATGAACTAAAAGCACTAATCTTTCTTTCATCATTACCGGAAAGTTGGTCGGGTACGGTTACCGCGGTTAGTAGCTCTACGGGAACTACTAAGCTAGCGTTTGAAGCAATAAGGGATTTGATTCTTGGTGAAGATACTCGTAGGAGAAACTCGGGGGAATCGACATCCGGTTCTTTGTTAAGTACCGACAACCGTGGTAGAAAATTTGATCACGGTGAGAAGAAGGGTAGAAAGAAGTCTAAGAAGAGGTATCCATCGAAAGATAGAAGTGAAGCTGTTTGTTGGGTTTGCAATCAAAAAGGGCACTTTCAAAGGAATTGTAAAAATGGTCCGGCAAAAGGTGTGAACTTGACCGAGGAAGAAAGTGATGATGCACTTTTATGTAGTGTTGAAAATTCTATGGAGTCTTGGATTTTGGATTCGGGAGCTTCGTTTCATGCTACTCATGTCAAAAGCATGATGAAAAATTTTCGTTCATATCAAGGCAAGGTGAGATTGGCGGATGACAAACAACTCAATATAGACGGCATTGGAGATATTGTATTGAAGACTACTCTTGGCTCTAATTGGACCTTGAAAAACGTAAGGTACATTCCTAAATTAAAAAAGAAACTTATTTCGGTTGGTCAATTAGATGATGAAGGTAACGCGGTTACTTTTGAAAACCGCCAATGGAAGGTGGTTAAGGGTAGTTGTATTGTGGCCCGTGGACATAAAAGGGGAACTCTTTATATGGTTGAAGTGTTTAATGAAGACACGGTGGTTGCTACGGTTAATGTTGAGTCTGAATCAACTCTATGGCACCGAAGACTCGGGCATATGAGTGAGAAGGGTATGAAGATGCTTGTTTCGAGTGGGAGAATTTCAGATTTGAAAAAGGTAGAACTTGGATTTTGCGAACCATGTGTATATGGGAAGCAAAAGAAGGTGACTTTTGGGAAATCGGGGAATGCTCCTAAGTTGGAGAAATTGGAGCTTGTTCATACGGATGTATTTGGTCCAACGAATGTAGAATCACATGGAGGTTCTCGCTATTATGTCACCTTCATTGACGACTCCACTCGAAAGGTATGGGTTTATTTTCTTAAAGCTAAATCCGATGTATTTAATACTTTTGTGAAGTGGAAAGCTATGGTAGAAAATGAGACTAATTTGAAAGTCAAGTGCTTGAAGTCGGATAATGGAGGGGAATATGGTAGTCTTGAGTTTAAAGACCATTGTGCAAAGCTCGGTATTAGAATGTTGAAAATGGTACCGGAGACACCGCAACACAATGGGGTCGCCGAACGTATGAATCGTATGTTAAATGAAAGGGCCAAGAGTATGAGGCTACATGCCGGTTTGCCTAAAATGTTTTGGGCGGATGCGGTTAACACAGCGTCTTATTTGATAAATAGGGGACCCTCAACACTGTTGGGTTTTCGAATTCCCGAGAAAGAATGGCATGGTAAGAAGGTGAGTTATAATCACCTTAGGATCTTTGAGTGTAATGCTTATGTGAAGACCAAAGATGCAGATAGAGACAAGCTTGAAGCGAGGTCAAAGAAGTGTACTTTCATAGGTTACGGGTCGGATGAAATGGGTTATCGTTGTTGGGATAACGAGGCAAGAAAAGTTATTCGTTCTCGTGATGTTACCTTTGATGAAGATTCGGTTTCTGGCAAACCGGAAATGGGGAGTCCTAAACCGGGTCATGTTACTTTTGACGATGTTTCTATTGATGATCTTGCAGGTTCTAGTGGGAGTACGGGTAACAATGAATTGCCAATTAACGGTGAGGGGTCAGAAAATGCTAATGATGGAAATGATTCGGAAAGCGGTGATGATTCCGAACATAGTGCGAGTTCTGGTGATGAGGAGGATACAAATGATACCGGTCTTACCATTCCGGTTACTCCTACACTAAGACGCTCGACTAGAGTGCCCAAACCTAATCCTAGGTATTTTCCATCAGCAAACTACTTGCTCTATACCGAGAATGGTGAACCCGAAAGTTACTTTGAGGCAAGAAAGACAAAAGAATCCATACAATGGGAGCTTGCCATGAAAGAAGAGATGGGGTCACTTGAGAAGAATAAAACTTGGTCACTAGTGAAGTTACCTCATGATAAAAGGGTGTTGCAAAATAAATGGGTATATAGAATCAAGAATGAGTTGGATGGCAAGAAAAGGTATAAGGCTCGTTTGGTAGTCAAAGGCTTTCAACAAAAGGAAGGGGTTGACTACAAAGAGATATTTTCACCAGTAGTTAAAATGACTGCTATCCGTTTGGTACTTTCTATGGTTGCATCTGAAGACATAAATCTAGAGCAACTAGATGTGAAGACTGCATTCTTGCATGGTGATCTTGTTGAAGAGATTTACATGAGGCAACCCGAGGGCTTTGAGGTAAAGGGTAAAGAGAAGTGGGTTTGTAAGCTAAAGAAAAGTTTGTATGGATTGAAGCAAGCACCTCGGCAATGGTACTTGAAGTTTGATGATTTTATGAAGAAGATTGGTTTCTTAAGATGTGAAGCGGATCACTGTTGCTACTTGAAGAAACTCAAGTCTTCTTATATAATCTTATTGTTGTATGTTGATGACATGTTACTTGCAGGTTCCAACATGTCCGAAATCAACAAGTTGAAGGGATTACTTTCCCGTGAATTCGAGATGAAAGATCTTGGTGGTGCTAGGCAAATACTTGACATGAGTATTGTGCGTGATTGTGTGAAAGGTACTCTATACTTGTCTCAATCCAAATATATTGAGAAAGTAGTAGAGAGGTTTAATATGGAGAATTCAAAGGCTCGTTCTATGCCTTTGGGTAGCACGATTAAGTTATCGAAAAGTCAATCACCAAAGACGGTAAAAGACAAAACGGATATGGAAAAGGTTTCGTATGCATCGGCCGTGGGTAGTATTATGTATGCCATGGTTTGTACAAGACCCGATATTGCTTAAGCAGTGGGAGTTGTAAGTCGTTATATGTCTAATCTGGGGAAAGAGCATTGGGAAGCGGTCAAATGGTTGCTTCGTTATTTGAAAGGTACTTCTAATATGGGATTGTGTTTCTCCAAAAACAATCTCATACTTAGGGGTTATGCGGATGATGATTTAGGTGGATGTGATGATTCGGGGAAAAGCACTACGGGTTATGTTTTCACAATAGGGAAGACGGCGGTTAGTTGGATGTCTCGACTACAAAAGAGTGTTGCTTTATCAACCACCGAAGCCGAATATATGGCTATTGCAGAAGCTTCTAAAGAGCTTGTTTGGTTGAAAAACTTCTTAGGTGAGTTGGGTAAAAGACAAGACTATTACGTCTTGAATTGTGATAATCAAAGTGCGGTTCATCTTGGGAAGAATCCGGTGTTTCATAGTCGTACGAAACACATCAAGATAAGGTATCATTTTATTCGACAACATATAAATGATGGTACTTTATTATGGGAGAAAATTCTTGGTACGAAGAATCCTGCTGATATGTTCACTAAGGTTGTTACGACAGAGAAATTGAGATTTTGCATTACCTCAATTGGTCTTCTAATGAATTGATGAGAGAAGACCCCAACTAGAGAATTAAAGATTTAATGTTTCAATTCTAACAAGTAGTGTTAAAGACCTTGTATCGAAAGTCTGCTCATCCGAAGTATGTGTTGAGTGTGCGTGTCCCAAATGGAGTTTGGCGGTATAATGATGGTTTAACGTTCTTGGTTAGATCGTTGATATTTTGGGTTGACGAAGGTTGGGTTTGTTCAAAGTCTCCAAGTGAGAGATTGTTGGAGATATGGAGAACTTTAAACAATTAGAGGGAAGATTCCAGGAAACTCACACGAAGCTTCCACGAAGTTGTTAGGAAACTCACACGAAGCTTCCACGAAGTTGTTAGGAAACTCACATGTAGCTTCCACGAAGTTGTGAGTAAATTCACATGTAGCTTCCACTAAGCCGTCAGGAAACTCACATGTAGCTTCTATGAAGCTGTCAGGAAACTCACATGAAGCTTCAAGGAATTGTTTTTAGATTACTCCTTAAGCTATTCTATAAATAGACCCTCTTGTAACTCATTGTAAATACAACACAAATATTCAGTAAATACATTCTCTAGTTGGTCCGTGGACTAAAGCAATCACAACGATTGCATATAACCACGTTATCTCTTGTGTCGATTTACATTTCTTGCATTTATAATCTTTCGTTCATTAAGTGGGTTAGTAATCTTGTAGAATTACTATCGGTGAGTGATCTTGTTGAATCACTTGCGTTGTTTTGGGTCCTAATATCCTTACAACTGGTATCAGAGCTAGGCTATAGCCCGATGTGGTGAACGATGCAGTGGTGGCGCACCCCTAAGCTCACGGTGCGACATGGCACACCCCTCAGTTTGCTAACGATAATGGAACCATGGTGCCTTATATCGAAAGTCTTCCTTCCCAAGGCGCGAAAGTGCGGCGTGTCCCGATGGTGAAAGAAAAAGTGAAAGAAAGAGATCGGCGGTATAAGAGGTGTGTCCCGGTAGTGAAAGAAAAGTGAAAGAAAAGAGACCGGTGATATAAGATGGCGGGAGTATCGTTGAAGGGGAGGCTCGGTGATGTGGTCTTCGGTTTGAGGGGAGGATTGTTGGGGTGCAAACCTATCCCACATAGGAGGGAGACAAAAACAAATGTATGTATATAAGTCTTAGGGGAAGTCCCTCTAATACCAATTGGTTTTAGAAAATGATGGACTCTTGGGCTTATATTGCAGGACATTGTGTTTGGGCTATGCGATCTTACATAATATTGGTTCGGTAATCATTATTAAGATAATCATGTTTGTAACTGGAAAAAGAAGAGAAAAAGGGGTTTTACATGGATTTTTGATTGATGTAATCTACTTTGTGAACAACTTTCTCATTCCTAATTCAATAATTAGGAATACAGACTTGAAGAATTCGCTGAAACAGTTTCATGTACTTATGTTACAGTATTACAGCTTCCATCACTATATATGTTGGTTCTCTGTTTTTGCAAGCTTAATTGTGCTGTAAAAGGCTTTGACACAGCATTAGCTAGCTATCAATGTTCATCTTCTATACTTTGCATTATTCTTTCATCATCGTTGATCAAGTATGAGCTATATTCACAACTTTTTTGGGCAACTAATGCCACTATGCCAGATAATTGTTTTACCTTCTAAATGTCATCAAACAAAATTTCATAGTTCAGTTGTAAATTATATAGTTTTGTGATCCTATTTTAAATATTATTATCTTTATATTTATTTATGATTGAACAACAACAACAACAACAACAACAACAACAACAACAACAACAACAACAACTAAGGTTAAACACATTCATGACATTGTTACGGTTGATTTGGGGGATAAGGTTTGCGTGAGAAGTGAAGTGTGGGTTTCTGAAGTGTCGGATGTTAGAAGCTTAAATCATGTGTTGTCTCGTGGTTTTCATCAACGTTTATTTGTGTCAACCAATAAGTTTGTGGTTTCAAATGGGGCAACAATGGGTGATACTCCTTCTTTAAGTGCTAGTGAGGCATCAAAAAAGGTAAATGTTGAACCTGTCTATCATTCTCATATTGATGCAGTTAATCGCAAAATGAAAGGCCCTTGTGATGTGGCAACAGTGGGTGATGTTGTCTGCCCGAATGAGGGGTCTGTTTTGAATGTATGTTTGGCAAATCCTGTTAGTTCTTTTATTGGGCATGTGTCTGTTGATGGGCCAGACGTTCAGGAGCCCGTTTCTATAGTCCACGCTCTAGTGGGACCGATACTATGATTGGGCCGAATGTTTGTGAATCAGCAACTGGTTTTGGTTCATGGTTAGCAGGGCATGACATTCAATTCGGTACAGTGGAAAGGTCTGCTGTCCGTGAGTTTGGGCATGTTCCGGGTCAGTTTGAGGGTTCACAATCTGTTGGGTATAGTGGTCTTAGTGGGCCTCCTGGATGTGGTGGCGAGGTAAGATTTGATTCTATAAAGAAGAAGATGGGTGTTAGAATCAAGGCGGGTTCAAAACAGGAGGTGACTAATTGTGGTGCTATCGTTGATGACAATGGTGCTTCTTCTAAAGAAGATTCGGAAACAAATAACGATAATACTACTGTTGAGGAAAGATTGGCCCGATTGAAAAAGGAGAAGAAGAAAAAGAATGTAGAATTGCTAGCTAAACGAATCTTAGAATCGAATGAAGTTAATCTGAGGTCTAGAAAGAAGATGAACGAGACTTCTACTTCAGGTACTTATAAGCTTCAAGATAATGTTGATGACTTGGATTACGGGGACGTAATCCAAAAGTTGTTTATGGGTCCTCAAGATGGTAAAGAAGGTAGTTCATCGACATTCGGGCGAGGTAATATGTCCGCGAAGGCTTTTGCGGCTTTCGATAAAATGATGACACGTTTGGCCAACGAGAGCGCACCGGGTGGCGGTTCCGCCAATGTGTTGTCGTACAAAATTGAGAATCGGTCAGGGAAGAATTCCTTAAAAGAGACGGTAAACGGTAAATTGAAAAGGGCGGGACCTCGAGGTTGAGTGGTCCGGTTCCATTTGTTTGTTAGTTTGTTGTGATTCTTCTTTTCGTGTTGTATTCGTTTTGTTTGGTTAGTTTGTGTTTATGGTTTTTCGGGTCGTTAGGAGGCTTGTTTATAGATAGTTTCGATTGTATAGTTGCTTTCTAGGTGCGAGCTTCTCTGTTTCCCCATCTGTTTGTATTCCATGTTGAAGGCGTTTTTTTTTTTTGGAAAACGAACTCGTTTCTATATGAGTTTTCGTTTTTTTCGCCACAAAAAAAAAAAAAAAAAAACAACAATACCCAATCCCGGATATGCGAGGTAGGGGGAGGTGAGATGTAGACAATTCTTCCTCTACCCAAGAATAGAAAAGAAATTGAATAAATGTTTATAGTGATGGAAGTTGAATAAATGTTACTTGACCCTTCTGATTCGTCTGTTTAGCCTGTTTTTGTGGAGGCAAAGAAGGATAGGAAAACTGCACAACATTTGATCTTGCCTAAGTGATGTATCTGAAAATTGCTATGTAGTTGGTGAGAAAACCCAACAACACAATATATGAAAGGCTCAACAAAGAGACGTACATATTTGGTACAAAAATTAAGGTGTAGCTGCTCTTATGTTTTCGTATGTATAACTTGATCTTATTATAGGTTTAAATGTTCTAAAGTGCCAAAATAAAGTTCACGTCACATAGTTCTCCTTTAACAACTTCTATTATATTATTATGCATTTGTATTGAGGTTTTTGTTTCTTTGAATCTGCAATACTGTAATCCCGTACCATATCGTGTGTGTATGTGTGTGTGTGTTTGGCATATCAGTTCTGTTAGTTGTAAACAGATAAAATCTGGTTTATGATTAAAAAGAAAAAAAATTCATAAAAGTGTGAAAATCGAGTCAAAATGTATCTGAATGACTAAATCCAGACCAAAGGTGGCTTTATATTGTATTTTCTTCAATATTTCTAACAAATCATAAATCAAAAATATTGTTTCCGTGAATTACACAAGATTACACAAAATATATACAAAGTATAACTAAAAGAGATTACCATGAAATACCCTGATAAACCAAATTTATATTCGATTTCAAATGACTAATAAAGTATATGCAAAGGTGCAAACACATCAATAATGTAGCTAGCGTTTGAAAAAAAAAAACGTTGCTAAAAACACTTAGAAATTGCATAGAACTAAATATCAAGATCTAGACATTATGTTAGCTTATTATCATGACTAGTGGCGGCGACGGCGTTTATTGGCTTTAGAGAAGTAAGCTTCATAAATATCCAAAACAAGGTGAGGGTCTTTCTTCACAAGCTCTAGATACCCTTCGCACTTGGTTAGGTCATCCATATCGTCAAAAATCAAGGATAATGCAGCATCAAGCAAGGCTTTTGCATTATGCTGATGAGCAAATAAGTAGTTCTTAAGTGAACTTTCCCATTTAAGTTTCGATATCAGGAACTTCTCACAATAGGTTTTTAGATGTTTCACTTCGTATTTGTCAGCTAAAACTATGAGATCACACGCCATATCACCATCAAGAGGCGTTTCACCTGTGTAGAGGAAGTTGACAAAGGCACACAGAGCGCTATGTGAAATATCACTTAGCTTGATTGTGCCACTAAGGCTTTCTTCCATTTTGGTTTCAAGCATGGCTTTGAAAACCGGTGAACGAGTTGCCTATTTAATGATATAGATATAAATTAAAGGAGTCACACGCTTGCACTGAAATATAATCGTAGAAAATAGATTAAATCATTCTAAACCGGTTTTGTATAACTCACCGATTAATGTCAAGTACCCCCGGTTAATTCTTGTTTGGAACGTCTATATTTTCAAAATTCGAGTAATTAGTTAGGTCAACCTTGGTCAATGGGTCAACACCGAATTTAGTTGGTCAAAGTTAAATTTAGCTGGTTAATATCGGTCAAAGTTGGTCAACAGTTTAATATGAACTTGAATTTGAATTTTTGAGTTTTTAAACAAATTAAGATTATGTTTATGTTTTTCTAGATAATTATGTTTACGCTTATGTTTATGACATATAATTTTGTAATTTATTATTTATTTAATGTGTAAAAATTAAAGTTCATTTCCTAAATAGATTTTTCATGGTTGAATAACCAAGAGTACAAAAGGAACATTCGTTTTCATAGTTAATTATAAATATCATACAAAAATACAATACAGGGCCATCACGTCAATTCTATAATCCAACCTACTATAATCCAACAACTCATATACACATATAAAAGAACAAAATCACGTACACAAACCTAACTATTCAAATTACAAGTGAGACCTTCAGTCAGGTTCGACTGTTTACAAGCGTATCTACAATACATAAACTATACAAATACGGAGTAATAAATAAATATATTATATATATTGACAAAAGAGCAAATTCAACACAATATAATAAGAGTTATATTGGCAAGAACAATGAGTATGACTGTATGAGTATAACAGGTAAAAAAAGGGAACGATTACTAACCAAAATGGCCTTATTAGCAGGAACACAGGAACCGCATTAGCAACAGGTTCACCAGAATCCAAATCAACAGCAACCAAAACAAAGTCGGTGAAACCAGAGTCAGTAGATCGGTGAACATATTGGGGTCGAGTGTCAAGCGGGTCCCAAAACTTAAGAAAACTAACTTTAGATTTCAATTCTTCGTTTTCACGTTTCAATTCTTCATTTTGGGTCTTACATGTTTTCCCATAACATGCTCTACAATTACGTGCTCTGTCATCATCGGAGTCATACGAGTAGTCGCGTCGACCACAAGATTCACATCTCACTCTCATCGTCTCTGATTTTAACGTCACAACACTTTCGTTGATCACAAATTATGTTTGACTGATATTTAAGAGGCTACATATGACAGACCTTGATGAACAAGTCATCCACTCATAATTGTAAATTAAATTATCAAACTAATAATAATAATGATAAGGATAACCATGATAAACATCATCACAAGAGTTGGTTAGCTATTGTTGTATATCTATTCCTTTAATATAGGAAGCTCTAATATGTTAATGAGGGCAGCAACTTAATGAGGGGCAGCAAACAAGAATCGCCATATGTATTTACTTGTAAATTTTCGGGGAAAAAATAGCCTTTTTTTTATGAAATATGATAGCCTAACCGTGAGTGCCGTTAATGGCGGATCAGAAAGATGAAAAAGATATCTTCCATCTATTATTTTGACAATCAACCCCACATGAACTAGAAAATCTAAGATTTACCCCCTTTAAATTCCTATAGTTATAAAAGCAGCCCAAAGTTGTGTGAACATGTATATAACTGTCATATGTACGATTGGAAGGAACAAAAATTGACTAACAACTATGCATTTTAATTTCTACTTGTAGGTATCCCATATAGTCGTATATAAATATGGAGAAATTAATTCATCATCATAAAGAATAATAAAATGGGGGATGATTCTCACACACTGTTTTTTGATCCTCACACACCAATTTACTTGAACTCCTCCCTAATAATAGGGTAAAAGGGTGTGTGAGGATCAAAAAACAGTGTGTGAGAATCATCCCCCTAATAAAATATATAGTTTTCTACTATATTTAATTGACAAAATTGCGTGGATGGTCCACCAACTTTGTAACAAAAAGCATGGTAAACCTTTATCTTTTTTTTTTCGACGTAGATGACCCTCATCCATCGAACAATGGCACGGATGACCTTATGCCTAACTCCCGATAACTATCTAGCGCTAATTTTTTTTATAGTGCTCAGCTTCTAAGGGCAATTTAGTCCACACAATATTGCAGTCCACGTTTACTGTATATTTCAAGAAACCGGCAGTTCCTTTACGTGTACTGTTTCATACGTAACCCTACATGCCTCTACAATCGTCTTTAACGAAAAAACCATAAAAAATATACGATCAAACACAACTAAGATGCGGATTGATTCATTCTATTCGATCAGAATCTACTATGGGAGCGATAAATTGATGGAATTGTATGGCATGTTATGTTTATTTTATTTTTTCATGTGTTAATCCAAGTATTATTTTTTTCCCCAGTTTTCAATCAATAAATATTCTACTGCTACAGTTTTTAATCCTTTATTTTGTCTTTAAAACCATGTCTTTAAAAACATTTCAATCACACAATGAGAACTGATGACAAAAACAACTCCATTCATTATCATTCCTAATACAAAAAACCAGAGTACATGTTACATGCTACTACTGTTACATTAGATATACCTTACTAATCTTTTTAACGAGTAAACATACATTACAAATCCTAACCAACTAACAACCAACATGATCTTGAACATTGAAGCTTGACTTTGTGCAGTTTTGGCTATTACACCACTCTTATTTTTTTACTTTAGCAGTCCAGGTAAAACATGGTATCACGCTCAAAAATTGGTGGATCATACCAACCCTCAACGAGATCCCTATAATATCAAACATTCATACCATGATGAGATTTAATCAATAAAACTGAACAATAACGAATTTAGGGGAATACAATACCTTAATTGGACATCCATACAACTTACGAGTGGGATTAGAATCTGTCCATGTTGTCGTAATCACACCCTAGGACCACACCAACATTTAACCATCATGGATTTCAAATTCGCCTTAATAAATTTGTGACGTTAGTTTGAAATTAGGGTTTTGCAAATTGGGGATAAACGATCTATTTAAAATATGAGCGTGTTAGATGGTTTGGTTATTATTTATAAAAAGTGAAGGAAAATTAGTTGGACTATTTTGCCCTTATGTGGCACACACCTGACTCAAGTTAACGGTAGCTAAAGTAACAGAAGTTAGCCTGAAGGTCATCGGTGCCATTGTTAGATAGATGAGGGTCATCTACGTCGAAAAAAAAGATAAGGGTTTACAATGCTTTTTGTTACAAAGTTGATGGACCATCCGCGCAATTTTGCCTATTTAATTTAATAGCTAATAAATATAAATAATATTTTCTCAAATTTATAGACATCATTCAGCATGTCTCTAATATTTTTTGTCTAATTTTAATTTTTCTTTCTACTAGAGATGAAAGTTTTCGAGTCTACTATTGGTTCATACTAGTTTATAACCCGCGACTTCGCGGGATTTCAAAATAATAGAATATAAAACTCCTTAGAGATGTAAAAATATTGTATTCAAATGAACAATCATTCGTAAATGAAAATATGATATATATGGAATGATACAAATCAATAGTTTTTTATAAAGACTTGTCCAATAAACCAAAACACAAACTAGCTACAAGTATGCCCGAGGAAACTTATTCAATGAATGTCTCACACACTTACAATTATTTCCTTTAAAATGACCAACTAAAAGTTACAACCAATACAAATACCACAATGACCTCCTGAACCATTATAAAACCGAAAACTTCTTACTTTATGCCCTTCTTTACAATCCACGCCATTCCTTTGACTATAAAAAAAAACACCCCAAAATCACTTGTATACAGGTTGTAAATCTACCAATCCACCACCAAGTAGAAACAAAGCCAATAACCTCATCCAATCCAACCTTTGATCACTCAAATAACATCTATAGCATGGGGCTAGTCAAAATAGTAAGCGAACCTCAGTATTCTTGCAAGTAACCTAAGAACACAAACCCAAACCCAAGAGCATGATAAAATCTCCACATCCTTACAATTTGTTGTAAACTACAATAATTAAAATCACTTACTGGTTTGGCACCGTTGTCGACCGAAAACGTTTGCTTCATGCAAAGAGAATAAATTGTTTAGGAAGATGTATGAATTAAAAATAGCCTAACCTTTTTATCAAATATTACAGAACCCAAATCCCCACTAAAATCTAATACTTTTATAACCCATCTAAGTGGTCTAAATATATAACAGAACCAAAATCAAACCATTCATAAGTCCGTTTCCCATTAATAGCGTTTTCAAATTGAGCTTGAGGGAAGAGCATTTTAGTCACACCTATATCTACTTAGTAATAAGTAAACTTAGAAAAATTAATACCCATTAATCTGTATTAGTAAACTTAGTTTATGAACCAAAAACAATTGAGTGAAGTTTTATACAAGACAACTATATAAAGAGTAGAACTTTAGAAGTCTTACCAAAATGCATCTAAGAATCTGATGTATATAGATGGTACCTTTTTGTCACCATAGATATGGAAGTTGCAATGTAGCCTTGAAATAATGACCTGACTCAGACTCCGCTCCAGATGAACAGTCACTACACTATCTGAATCTGTAAATAATCTGGAACAATCGAGATAGATTACGAAGCATCTTGACTTAAGGTTACCTATATCTTGTTGAGCAAACCAGTTTC
The DNA here is from genome assembly GCF_046630445.1 of Rutidosis leptorrhynchoides. NCBI lineage: Eukaryota > Viridiplantae > Streptophyta > Magnoliopsida > Asterales > Asteraceae > Rutidosis > Rutidosis leptorrhynchoides. The sequence continues at coordinate 81,612,930 of NC_092338.1, read as the reverse complement.
GAGAAAACTTATGTACATAAAATCGTTATGTTAAATACCACTTGAAGAAGATCCAGATGTGCTTCTTGATATGCTTCAAAATTAGAGACGCAAATCTCATTTCGTTTAAATGGAAGATGTGTAATACTAAAAATCAAATATATTCGCTCAATTTAAAGTAGATGCGTATGTGTATTACTTAGAATAGGATCAGACCCAAACGACCAATTAAAAGCAGATGCTCATTGTTCAATGATGAATACAATATGTAAGCACAAATACATTAAAATGATGATAAATATAAGATAATAAGAATAGCTCTTAACCTCTAGTGTGGGCAATCGAATCTCATCGGGTTGTTATTTGATTTTAAGTTTTAGTTAATCATTGCCTTATTTTCTTCAATCTACCGTGCTTCATCAATGGCTCTGGATTGAACCTTAATATCACAACCTAAGTCTGAATCCTGATCCCATATCCGTAAGTAAATACAAACAAACCAAAATAAATGATATCTCCAAATAACAACCAATTTCAAAATACATAACATAATGACTTGTTTCACCAAACATGAACATAAAGGCCTGCTCATTGTGCAAATTTTATATACTTGACAAAATCATACTTTCCCACATAAGTATTAAGCATTTATTTATTTTGCAACTAATTTATACCTTCTCAGAAGATGGTTCATGCCCATTCCAAAATAAAGGGATTTGTAATCTTCAGCCTTTCTGTAATCTTCAGCCTTTTCTTTAAGGCATGGACATAAAAATTACAGACAAATATAAGATATTAAAGAACAATAATTTATAATGTGTGAAAAACTTAATTGAAAGAGATGAAAGAAGGTCTACCGTTACAATTTGAATGTTCAATCTGAAAGAACGCACGTAAGGTTTAGAATAACGATTGAAGATCGAACTGTATACAGATGTAAAATCGAATTTCAGATTGTTAACCATTGATTATATGAACCCTAAAACAACAATATTACAAAAATCATAGATAATGATCCAGTGATTATATGAACCCTAATTAAGTAAAACGTAAAGAGTGCTCGCGAATAATTAATTATCACCTTTGAATTTTTCTGGGTTCGAATAAATCTTTTGTGTAGTATTTATCTGCAAAACCCCAATTCGATCAGGTGGCAACACTCTGACTTTGAAAATGAATAATCCTAAATTTGTTAGAAAATGAAGTACCCTAATTTATAAGAACACCCCAATTGTTAATTCTAACTATTATTTGCAGAATCAATTCGAACCTTTAATGATTTGAATCATAAATTATCGTACCTTGATTGAAGCGAAAAGCCTTTATATTAGATTCGATGTTTCAATATATGATAGGAATATAAACCCGATGGAATTGATTTTGTTGAATAGGTTCATTGCGGATGAAAAAGCGTATGGAATTGATTGTGTTGAATAGGTTTATTTGCGGAAGAACTGACCAATTTTATTTTCTTTTATTGTATAGTTAGATCGAGGGTATTGTTGTCACTCAACAATTGAATTTGAGAATAGAGACAAATGTTGAGTGATCACTTGATCAATGGTTGTTTTTGAAAGTTGATTTTTGATTTAATGGTTATTTTTCTTTCATTTGAATTTTTTTGAAAAAGATTAGTCAAATAGGACTTTGTTATTATATATAATGTAGATGTAGATGTAGATGTAGATGTAGATGTAGATGTAGATTGTATTAAAGTCCATTTAGTTCAATTTTAATTTTAATCTTAATTTCGATTAAAGATGAAGATTTCAAGTCTACTATTAGTTGATATTGTATTAAAGTTGATTTAGTTTAATTTTAATCGATCAATATGTAAATATGTATGGTACAGATCATCTATTAGATGAGATGCTATATTTTAATGCTTATTTTTATTCAAGTATCATTTGATTTGTGCTCACACTAGAAAGGTTATTATATATACATCGTTTTATGTAAACATGTGTAAGAACATTGTAATTCATAAGTATATATATGTTGTTTGTTTATAAGTATCCATTGACACTTAATTTAGAACGGAAGAAGAAGTGAGTTGTTCTTTTATACAAATTTATGAGGGGCATTCTTTTTAATGTCGCGAGCAGGGATCGGAAAGAGTAGGACCGGCCATGTCTATATATTGTAAACTTGATCATCAGTAATATTCAAGATTACACTTCATATCTTCTATACGGTATCAGAAGAAAAATAGCGATCCTAACCCTTACAGTGATCTATTTTTCGATCTACAAACATAATGAACTTGACCCCAAATCCCCAATCATCATCGTTACACTCAATAATATCATCAAACTCACCTCTGCGAATTACAATTCATGGAAACTACAAATTCAAGCGACACTAGAAGGATATGGGCTATTCAAATTCCTTGATGGTTCATTCCACAAACCACTGAAAATAGTGAAGTATGTAGTGACCCGAACTTTTCCATGTTTATATATATATATTAAATGAAATTGTTATTTACATGATTAAGTGTTTCCAACATGTTAAGCAATCAAACTTGTTAAGACTTGATTAATTGAAATAGGTTTCATATAGACAATTGACCACCCAAGTTGACCGGTGATTCACGAACGTTAAAACTTGTAAAAACTATACGATGACATATATATGGTTATATATATATTTAACATGATTTTATTATAAGTATGTATCTCATTAGGTATTTTAACAATGAGTTATATACATAAAAATGAGACTATTAATTTAAGAAACTCGAAAACGATATATATAACGATTATCGTTATAACAACGTCTTACTAGGTACATATGAATCATATTAAGATATTGATACACTTGGTTAATTATGTTAAATGATAAGTAAATATATTATTAAGTGTATTAACAATGAAATACATATGTAAAAATAAGACTATTAACTTAATGATTTCGAAACGAGACATATATGTAACGATTATCGTTGTAACGACATTTAACTGTATATATATCATACTAAGATATATTATATATCATAATATCATGATAATATAACAATTTAACATCTCATTTGTTATAATAAACAATGGGTTAACAACATTCAACAAGATCGTTAACCTAAAGGTTTCAAAACAACATTTACATGTAACGACTAACGATGACTTAACGACTCAGTTAAAATGTATATACATGTAGTGTTTTAATATGTATTCATACACTTTTGAAAGACTTCAAGACACTTATCAAAATACTTCTACTTAACAAAAATGCTTACAATTACATCCTCGTTCAGTTTCATCAACAATTCTACTCGTATGCACCCGTATTCGTACTCGTACAATACACAGCTTTTAGATGTATGTACTATTAGTATATACACTCCAATGATCAGCTCTTAGCAGCCCATGTGAGTCACCTAACACATGTGGGAACCATCATTTGGCAACTAGCATGAAATATCTCATAAAATTACAAAAATATGAGTAATCATTCATGACTTATTTACATGAAAACAAAATTACATATCCTTTATATCTAATCCATACACCAACGACCAAAAACACCTACAAACACTTTCATTCTTCAATTTTCTTCATCTAATTGATCTCTCTCAAGTTCTATCTTCAAGTTCTAAGTGTTCTTCATAAATTCCAAAAGTTCTAGTTTCATAAAATCATGAATACTTCCAAGATTGCAAGTTTACTTCCAAGTTTTCTAAATCCATTCCAAGTAATCATCCAAGATCAAGAAACCTTTGTTACTTACAGTAGGTTATCATTCTAATACAAGGTAATAATCATATTCAAACTTTAATTCAATTTCTATAACTATAACAATCTTATTTCGAGTGGAAATCTTACTTGAAATTGTTTTCGTGTCATGATTCTGCTTCAAGAACTTTCAAGCCATCCAAGGATCCTTTGAAGCTAGATCTATTTTTCTCATTTCCAGTAGGTTTATCCAAGGAACTTGAGGTAGTAATGATGTTCATAACATCATTCGATTCATACATATAAAGCTATCTTATTCGAAGGTTTAAACTTGTAATCACTAGAACATAGTTTAGTTAATTCTAAACTTGTTCGCAAATAAAAGTTAATCCTTCTAACTTGACTTTTAAAATCAACTAAACACATGTTCTATATCTATATGATATGCTAACTTAATGATTTAAAACCTGGAAACACGAAAAACACCGTAAAATCGTTTACGCTGTCGTAGTAACACCGCGGGCTGTTTTGGGTTAGTTAATTAAAAATTATGATAAACTTTGATTTAAAAGTTTTTATTTTGGGAAAATGATTTTTATTATGAACATGAAACTATATCCAAAAATTATGGTTAAACTCAAAGTGGAAGTATGTTTTCTAAAATGGTCATCTAGACGTCGTTCTTTCGACTGAAATGACTACCTTTACAGAAATGACTTGTAACTTATTTTTCCGATTATAAACCTATACTTTTTCTGTTTAGATTCATAAAATAGAGTTCAATATGAAACCATAGCAATTTGATTCACTCAAAACGGATTTAAAATGAAGAAGTTATGGGTAAAACAAGATTGGATAATTTTTCTCATTTTAGCTACGTGAAAATTGGTAACAAATCTATTCCAACCATAACTTAATCAACTTGTATTGTATATTATGTAATCTTGAGATACCATAGACACGTATACAATGTTTCGACCTATCATGTCGACACATCTATATATATTTCGGAACAACCATAGACACTCTATATGTGAATGTTGGAGTTAGCTATACAGGGTTGAGGTTGATTCCAAAATATATATAGTTTGAGTTGTGATCAATACTGAGATACGTATACACTGGGTCGTGGATTGATTCAAGATAATATTTATCTATTTATTTCTGTACATCTAACTGTGGACAACTAGTTGTAGGTTACTAACGAGGACAGCTGACTTAATAAACTTAAAACATCAAAATATATTAAAAGTGTTGTAAATATATTTTGAACATACTTTGATATATATGTATATATTGTTATAGGTTCGTGAATCAACCAGTGGCCAAGTCTTACTTCCCGACGAAGTAAAAATCTGTGAAAGTAAGTTATAGTCCCACTTTTAAAATCTAATATTTTTGGGATGAGAATACATGCAGGTTTTATAAATGATTTATAAAATAGACACAAGTACGTGAAACTACATTCTATGGTTGAATTATCGAAATCGAATATGCCCCTTTTTATTAAGTCTGGTAATCTAAGAATTAGGGAACAGACACCCTAACTGACGTGAATCCTAAAGATAGATCTATTGGGCCTAACAAACCCCATCCAAAGTACCGGATGCTTTAGTACTTCGAAATTTATATCATATCCGAAGGGTGTCCCGGAATGATGAGGATATTCGTATATATGCATCTTGTTAATGTCGGTTACCAGGTGTTCACCATATGAATGATTTTTATCTCTATGTATGGGATGTGTATTGAAGTATGAAATCTTGTGGTCTATTGTTACGATTTGATATATATAGGTTAAACATATAACTCACCAACATTTTTGTTGACGTTTAAAGCATGTTTATTCTCAGGTGAATACTAAGAGCTTCCGCTGTTGCATACTAAAATAAGGACAAGATTTGGAGTCCATATTTGTATGATATTGTGTAAAAACTGCATTCAAGAAACTGATTTCGATGTAACATATTTGTATTGTAAACCATTATGTAATGGTCGTGTGTAAACGGGATATTTTAGATTATCATTATTTGATAATCTACGTAGAGCTTTTTAAACCTTTATTTATGAAATAAAGGTTATGGTTTGTTTTAAAAATGAATGCAGTCTTTGAAAAAAAAACGTCTCATATAGAGGTCAAAACCTCGCAACGAAATCAATTAATATGGAACGTTTTTAATCAATAAGAACGGGACATTTCAGTTGGTATCCGAGCGTTGGTCTTAGAGAACTAGAAAATTTACATTAGTGTGTCTTATCGAGTTTGTTAGGAAGCATTAGTGAGTCTGGACTTCGACCGTGTTTTCTTTAAAAATGATTGCTTAACATTTTTGTTGGAAACTATATATTATTAACATGTATATATTATGTGATATATTAATCTCTTAACATGTTTGATATTGTGTGATAGATGTCTACCTCTAGCACAAATCCCATTGACTCACCTAATAATAATGAAGAGTCGAATATATATTGGACTGATTCACAAGTTCCCGAAGAGGAACCAGAAGAAGAATCAGAACCGGAAGAAGAATCAGAACCGGAAGAGGAGGAACCGGAGGAGGAAATAGAACCGGTGGGGGAAATAATAAAACGGTTAAGTAAAAGAAAATCCTCAACCAACCGACCAAGGTTAATTATGGTCAATGGTGTTTCCGCCAAGGAAGCAAAATATTGGGAGGATTACCAATTCTCCGATGAATCGGATTCCGACGAGAATTCCGATGATGTTATAGAAATTACCCCAACTGAATTTAAAAAGGCAAAAGAAAATAATAAGGGAAAGGACATAAAAATAGAGAAATCTAATTCCAACCCCGATGAACTTTATATGTATCGTCAACCCCCGAAGTCCTTAAGTTGTAACAATGACCCGGGAACCTCTAAACCACCATGTTTTTCTAAACCGTTGTGGAAAACGACAGCTAGTATTAGGGGAACATCATATATCCCTAGAAACTTGGCAAAACGAACAAAAACCAAAGAAGAAGAAACGAGCGAGTTGGAATAAGATAGTTGTATTCGTGTGGTGTAATATATGTAATATAGTGTGCTTATGCTTTATGATATATGTAAAAATTGCTTGTATTAATAAGTATTTTTTTATGAATCTAACTCTTGTCTATTTTACAGTTTAAAAATACAAAATGGATAGACAACCCAATATTTTAAGAGACCTACCCTGAGACATGATTGATGAAATCTTGTCTAGAGTCGGTCAGAATTTCTCGGCACAATTATTTAAGGCGAGATCAGTTTGTAAGACATTCGAAGAACGTTCCAAGAATGCCTTGGTTTATAAAAGGCTTTCATTCGAAAGATGGGGGATATCACATTGGGAAATCCATAAGTTACGATGTGTTTACTTTGACGCATATATTGCGGGGAACCCAAATGCTATTTTACGCAACGGGTTAAGAAATTATTTTGACTCAATATATCCAAATATAGGACTTCGTGATTTAGAAAAAGCGGCTAACATGCAACATAAAGAAGCATGTTATGCTTACGGGTTAGTAATGTTCGCTTCTCACCAAAGTGAGAACAAGAACATCGGGCTACAACTATTAAACAAAACGTTCCCACAAGTGACGGAGTCGGTAATTGGGGTAAGAAATGAGGTTTTTAGATTGTTACGGGACTGTTGGACATTACGTAACCCTCGTCCCTTTGACGACGTTACAACACGCTGTCTTATCAATGGCCATAACGGTTATGTTCCACAAGACCAAGGATGGGAAGTAGTCCTAGTAAAACCAGAATGCATGACTTGTTTCTGGACGTATGAATTACGTGTCTTTATTGCCTTTGCTGAACGACTTGTGTACTAGCTAGAATTATCTTCACAACTATCTTGTATCAAAGTTATTGTGTGCTATATTTCATGCTTTATGTAAAATAAGCGGTATTGTAAGTTTGTAAAATATAGTATAAAAGTTTGAATGCGAAATATTATTATAATCAGTTTTTCATATAGAATTGTAGTAGTTGAATTGTATATTAGCTACTAAATATGAACTTAATGGGTAGGTACTACCCGAATTTAAACTTATAAAACGCTAATATGAAGAAAAAGCTTTTATAAATGAGTTCATATTATGCTACGAAATACTATTAACTACTCTTAATATTCTGTATGATTAACTTGTTCCATTTGACTATTTTGAAGGAAATGGCACCAACTACTCGACATACCGTGAATATGAATGAAGAGGAATTCTGTACTTTTCTAGCTTCAAACATAGCCGTAGTACAGGCTGCGCTACATACCAACAATAACCTTGGATCTAGCAGTAAAGGAAATCGTGTAGGATGCACCTACAAAGAATTCACTGCCTGCAAACCTTTGGAATGTGATGGAACTGAAGGACCGATCGGATTGAAACGGTGGACCGAGAAGGTCGAATCGGTGTTTGCCATAAGTAAGTGTACTGAAGAGGACAAAGTGAAGTACGCTACGTATACCTTCACAGGTTCTGCGTTAACATGGTGGAATACCTATCTAGAGCAAGTGGGACAAGATGATGCGTACGCACTACCGTGGTCAGCATTCAAGCACTTGATGAACGAGAAGTACCGTCCCAGAACCGAGGTCAATAAGCTCAAGACAGAACTTAGAGGGTTACGAACCCAAGGATTTGATATTACCACGTACGAAAGACGATTCACAGAATTGTGCCTATTGTGTCCGGGAGCGTTCGAAGATGAGGAAGAGAAGATCGACGCGTTTGTGAAAGGATTACCAGAAAGAATCCAAGAAGATATAAGTTCACACGAGCCCGCCTCCATACAACAGGCATGTAGAATGGCTCACAAACTAGTGAACCAGATTGAGGAAAGAATTAAAGAACAGACGGCTGAAGAGGCCAATGTGAAGCAAGTCAAAAGAAAGTGGGAGGAAAACGGTGATAAGAATCACCAATACAACAACAACAGCAATTACAATAATAATCGCAACAATTATCCCAACAATCGCAACATCAATCGCAACTACAACAAACAGCCCAACAACAACAACAACAACAACAACAACAACAGCAACTACAACAATCATCCCAACAACAATAACAACCGCAACAACAACAACAATCAGAAGCAGCTATGCCAAAGGTGTGAAAAGCATCACTCGGGGTTCTGCACCAAATTTTGCAACAAGTGTAAAAGAAATGGTCATAGCGCGGCGAAGTGTGAGGTCTACGGACCAGGGGTTAACAGAACGAAAGGAACAAATGGTGTCGGAACGAGTAATGGCGGAGCAAGTAGTGTCTGAGCAAGTTATGCCAATGTAGTTTGTTATAAATGTGGAAAACCGGGCCACATTATTAGAAATTGCCCGAACCAGGAGAACACGAATGGACAAGGCCGCGGAAGAGTTTTCAATATTAATGCGGCAGAGGCACAGGAAGACCCGGAGCTTGTTACGGGTACATTTCTTATTGACAATAAATCTGCTTACGTTTTATTTGATTCGGGTGCGGATAGAAGCTATATGAGTAGAGATTTTTGTGCTAAATTAAGTTGCCTATTGACGCCTTTGGATAGTAAATTTTCACTCGAATTAGCAAATGGTAAATTAATTTCAGCAGATAATATATGTCGGAATCGAGAAATTAAACTAGTTAGCGAAACATTTAAGATTGACTTGATACCAGTAGAGTTAGGGAGTTTTGATGTGATAATCGGTATGGACTGGTTGAGAGAAGTGAAAGCAGAGATCGTTTGTTACAAAAATGCAATTCGTATTATACGAGTAAAAGGAAAACCCTTAATGGTGTACGGAGAAAAGAGCAACGCAAAGTTAAATCTTATTAGTAACCTGAAGGCACAAAAACTAATAAGAAAAGGTTGCTATGCTGTTCTAGCACACGTCGAGAAAGTACAAACTGAAGAAAAGAGCATCAATGATGTTCCCGTCGCAAAAGAATTTCCCGATGTATTTCCGAAAGAATTACCGGGATTACCCCCACATCGATCCGTTGAATTTCAAATAGATCTTGTACCAGGAGCTGCACCAATAGCTCGTGCTCCTTACAGACTCGCACCCAGCGAGATGAAAGAACTGCAAAGCCAATTACAAGAACTTTTAGAGCGTGGTTTCATTCGACCAAGCACATCACCGTGGGGAGCTCCTGTTTTGTTTGTCAAGAAGAAAGATGGTACATTCAGGTTGTGTATCGACTACCGAGAGTTGAACAAACTTACCATTAAGAACCGCTACCCACTACCGAGAATCGATGACTTATTTGATTAACTACAAGGCTCGTCTGTTTATTCAAAGATTGACTTACGTTCCGGGTATCATCAAATGCGGGTGAAAGAAGATGATATTCCAAAGACTGCTTTCAGAACACGTTACAGTCATTACGAGTTTATGGTCATGCCGTTTGGTTTAACTAATGCACCAGCTGTGTTCATGGACCTTATGAACCGAGTGTGTGGACCATACCTTGACAAGTTTGTCATTGTTTTCATTGATGACATACTTATTTACTCAAAGAATGACCAAGAACACGGTGAACATTTGAGAAAGGTGTTAGAAGTATTGAGGAAGGAAGAATTGTACGCTAAGTTTTCAAAGTGTGCATTTTGGTTGGAAGAAGTTCAATTCCTCGGTCACATAGTGAACAAAGAAGGTATTAAGGTGGATCCGGCAAAGATAGAAACTGTTGAAAAGTGGGAAACCCCGAAAACTCCTAAACACATACGCCAGTTTTTAGGACTAGCTGGTTACTACAGAAGGTTCATCCAAGACTTTTCCAGAATAGCAAAACCCTTGACTGCATTAACGCATAAAGGGAAGAAATTTGAATGGAAGGATGAACAAGAGAAAGCGTTCCAGTTATTGAAGAAAAAGCTAACTACGGCACCTATATTGTCATTGCCTGAAGGGAATGATGATTTTGTGATTTATTGTGACGTATCAAAACAAGGTCTCGGTTGTGTATTAATGTAACGAACGAAGGTGATTGCTTATGCGTCTAGACAATTGAAGATTCATGAACAAAATTATATGACGCATGATTTGGAATTAGGCGCGGTTGTTTTTGCATTAAAGACTTGGAGGCACTACTTATATGGGGTCAAAAGTATTATATATACTGACCAGAAAAGTATTCAACACATATTTAATCAGAAACAACTGAATATGAGGCAGCGTAGGTGGATTGAATTGTTGAATGATTACGACTATGAGATTCGTTACCACCCGGGAAAGGCAAATGTGGTAGCCGACGCCTTGAGCAGGAAGGACAGAGAACCCATTCGAGTAAAATATATAAATATAATGATTCACAATAACCTTACTACTCAAATAAAGGAGGCGCAACAAGGAGTTTTAAAAGAGAGAAATTTAAAGGATGAAATACCTAAAGGATCGGAGAAGCATCTTAATATTCGGGACGACGGAACCCGGTATAGGGCTAAAAGGATTTGGGTACCAAAATTTGGAGATATGAGAGAAATGGTACTTAGAGAAGCTCATAAAACCAGATAATCAATACATCCTGGAACGGGGAAGATGTACAAGGATCTCAAGAAACATTTTTGGTGGCCGGGTATGAAAGCCGATGTTGCTAAATACGTAGGAGAATATTTGACGTGTTCTAAGGTCAAAGCTGAGCATCAGAAACCATCAGGTCTACTTCAACAACCCGAAATCCCGAAATGAAAATGGGAAAACATTACCATGGATTTCATCACTAAATTGCCAAGGACTGCAAGTGGTTTTGATACTATTTGGGTAATAGTTGATCGTCTCACCAAATCAGCAAACTTCCTGCCAATAAAAGAAGATGACAAGATGGATAAGTTAGCACGACTGTATTTGAAGGAAGTCGTCTCTAGATATGGAATACCAATCTCTATTATCTCTGATAGGGATGGCAGATTTATTTCAAGATTCTGGCAGACATTACAGCAAGCATTAGGAACTCGTCTAGACATGAGTACTGCCTATCATCCACAAACTGATGGGCAGAGCGAAAGGATGATACAAACGCTTGAAGACATGCTACGAGCATGTGTTATTGATTTCGGAAACAGTTGGGATCGACATCTACCGTTAGCAGAATTTTCCTACAACAACAGCTACCATTCAAGCATTGAGATGACACCGTTTGAAGCACTTTATGGTAGAAAGTTCCGGTCTCCGATTTGTTGGAGTGAAGTGGGGGATAGACAGATTACGTGTCCGGAGATAATACAAGAAACTACCGAGAAGATCATCCAAATTCAACAACGGTTGAAAACCGCCCAAAGTCGACAAAAGAGCTACGCTGACATTAAAAGAAAAGATATAGAATTTGAAATTGTGGAGATGGTCATGCTTAAAGTTGCACCTTGGAAAGGCGTTGTTCGATTTGGTAAACGAGGGAAATTAAATCCAAGGTATATTGGACCATTCAAGATTATTGATCGTGTCGGACCAGTAGCTTACCGACTTGAATTACCTCAACAACTCGCGGCTGTACATAACACTTTCCATGTCTCAAATTTGAAGAAATGTTTTGCTAAAGAAGATCTCACTATTCCGTTGGACGAAATCCAAATCAATGAAAAACTTCAATTCATTGAAGAACCCGTCGAAATAATGGATCGTGAGGTTAAGAGACTTAAACAAAACAAGATACCGATTGTTAAGGTTCGATGGAATGCTCGTAGAGGACCCGAGTTCACCTGGGAGCGTGAAGATCAGATGAAGAAGAAATACCCGCATTTATTTCCAGAAGATACGTCAACACCTCCAACTGCTTAAAATTTCGGGACGAAATTTATTTAACGGGTAGGTACTGAAGTGACCCGAACTTTTCCATGTTTATATATATATTAAATGAAATTGTTATTTACATGATTAAGTGTTTCCAACATGTTAAGCAATCAAACTTGTTAAGACTTGATTAATTGAAATAGGTTTCATATAGACAATTGACCACCCAAGTTGACCGGTGATTCACGAACGTTAAAACTTGTAAAAACTATACGATGACATATATATGGTTATATATATAGTTAACATGATTTTATTATAAGTACGTATCTCATTAGGTATTTTAACAATGAGTTATATACATAAAAATGAGACTATTAATTTAAGAAACTCGAAAACGATATATATAACGATTATCGTTATAACAACGTCTTACTAGGTACATATGAATCATATTAAGATATTGATACACTTGGTTAATTATGTTAAATTATAAGTAAATATATTATTAAGTGTATTAACAATGAAATACATATGTAAAAATAAGACTATTAACTTAATGATTTCGAAACGAGACATATATGTAACGATTATCGTTGTAACGACATTTAACTGTATATATATCATACTAAGATATATTATATATCATAATATCATGATAATATAACAATTTAACATCTCATTTGTTATAATAAACAATGGGTTAACAACATTCAACAAGATCGTTAACCTAAAGGTTTCAAAACAACATTTACATGTAACGACTAACGATGACTTAACGACTCAGTTAAAATGTATATACATGTAGTGTTTTAATATGTATTCATACACTTTTGAAAGACTTCAAGACACTTATCAAAATACTTCTACTTAACAAAAATGCTTACAATTACATCCTCGTTCAGTTTCATCAACAATTCTACTCGTATGCACCCGTATTCGTACTCGTACAATACACAGCTTTTAGATGTATGTACTATTGGTATATACACTCCAATGATCAGCTCTTAGCAGCCCATGTGAGTCACCTAACACATGTGGGAACCATCATTTGGCAACTAGCATGAAATATCTCATAAAATTACAAAAATATGAGTAATCATTCATGACTTGTTTACATGAAAACAAAATTACATATCCTTTATATCTAATCCATACACCAATGACCAAAAACACCTACAAACACTTTCATTCTTCAATTTTCTTCATCTAATTGATCTCTCTCAAGTTCTATCTTCAAGTTCTAAGTGTTCTTCATAAATTCCAAAAGTTCTAGTTTCATAAAATCAAGAATGCTTCCAAGATTGCAAGTTTACTTCCAAGTTTTCTAAATCCATTCCGAGTAATCATCCAAGATCAAGAAACCTTTGTTACTTACAGTAGGTTATCTTTCTAATACAAGGTAATAATCATATTCAAACTTTAATTCAATTTTTATAACTATAACAATCTTATTTCGACTGGAAATCTTACTTGAAATTGTTTTCGTGTCATGATTCTGCTTCAAGAACTTTCAAGCCATCCAAGGATCCTTTGAAGCTAGATCTATTTTTCTCATTTCCAGTAGGTTTATCCAAGGAACTTGAGGTAGTAATGATGTTCATAACATCATTCGATTCATACATATAAAGCTATCTTATTCGAAGGTTTAAACTTGTAATCACTAGAACATAGTTTAGTTAATTCTAAACTTGTTCGCAAATAAAAGTTAATCCTTCTAACTTGACTTTTAAAATCAACTAAACACATGTTCTATATCTATATGATATGCTAACTTAATGATTTAAAACCTGGAAACACGAAACACACCGTAAAATCGTTTACGCCGTCGTAGTAACACCGCGGGCTGTTTTGGGTTAGTTAATTAAAAATTATGATAAACTTTGATTTAAAAGTTGTTATTCTGGGAAAATTATTTTTATTATGAACATGAAACTATATCCAAAAATTATGGTTAAACTCAAAGTGGAAGTATGTTTTCTAAAATGGTCATCTAGACGTCGTTCTTTCGACTGAAATGACTACCTTTACAAAAATGACTTGTAACTTATTTTTACGACTATAAAACTATACTTTTTCTGTTTAGATTCATAAAATAGAGTTTAATATGAAACCATAGCAATTTGATTCACTCAAAACGGATTTAAAATGAAGAAGTTATGGGTAAAACAAGATTTGATAATTTTTCTCATTTTAGCTACGTGAAAATTGGTAACAAATCTATTCCAACCATAACTTAATCAACTTGTATTGTATATTATGTAATCTTGAGATACCATAGACACGTATACAATATTTTGACCTATCATGTCGACACATCTATATATATTTCGGAACAACCATAGACACTCTATATGTGAATGTTGGAGTTAGCTATACAGGGTTGAGGTTGATTCCAAAATATATATAGTTTGAGTTGTGATCAATAATGAGATACGTATACACTGGGTCGTGGATTGATTCAAGATAATATTTATCGATTTATTTCTGTACATCTAACTGTGGACAACTAGTTGTAGGTTACTGTAGTGACCCAAACTTTTCCATGTTTATATATATTAATTGAGATTGATATTTACATGATTAAATGTTTCCAACATGTTAAGCAATCAAACTTGTTAAGACTTGATTAATTGAAATGTGTTTCATATAGACAATTGATCACCCAAGTTGACCGGTGATTCACGAACGTTAAAACTTGTAAAAACTATACGATGACATATATATGGTTATATATATAGTTAACATGTTTTTATTATAAGTATGTATCTCATTAGGTATTTTAACAATGAGTTATATACATAAAAATGAGACTATTAATTTAAGAAACTCGAAAACGATATATATAACGATTATCGTTATAACAACGTCTTACTAGGTACATATGAATCATATTAAGATATTGATACACTTGGTTAATTCTGTTAAATGATAAGTAAATATATTATTAAGTGTATTAACAATGAAATACATATGTAAAAATAAGACTACTAACTTAATGATTTCGAAACGAGACATATATGTAACGATTATCGTTGTAACGACATTTAACTGTATATACATCATACTGAGATATATTATATATCATAATATCATGATAATATAACAATTTAACATCTCATTTGTTATAATAAACAATGGGTTAACAACATTCAACAAGATCATTAACCTAAAGGTTTCAAAACAACATTTACATGTAACGACTAACGATGACTTAACGACTCAGTTAAAATGTATATACATGTAGTGTTTTAATATGTATTCATACACTTTTGAAAGACTTCAAGACACTTATCAAAATACTTCTACTTAACAAAAATGCTTACAATTACATCCTCGTTCAGTTTCATCAACAATTCTACTCGTATGCACCCGTATTCGTACTCGTACAATACACAGCTTTTAGATGTATGTACTATTGGTATATACACTCTAATGATCAGCTCTTAGTAGCCCATGTGAGTCACCTAACACATGTGGGAACCATCATTTGGCAACTAGCATGAAATATCTCATAAAATTACAAAAATATGAGTAATCATTCATGACTTATTTACATGAAAACAAAATTACATATCCTTTATATCTAATCCATACACCAACGACCAAAAACACCTACAAACACTTTCATTCTTCAATTTTATTCATCTAATTAATCTCTCTCAAGTTCTATCTTCAAGTTCTAAGTGTTCTTCATATATTCTACAAGTTCTAGTTACATAAAATCAAGAATACTTTCAAGTTTGCTAGCTCACTTCCAATCTTGTAAGGTGATCATCCAACCTCAAGAAATCTTTGTTTTTTACAGTAGGTTATCATTCTAATACAAGGTAATAATCATATTCAAACTTTGGTTCAATTTCTATAACTATAACAATCTTATTTCAAGTGATGATCTTACTTGAACTTGTTTTCGTGTCATGATTCTGCTTCAAGAACTTCGAGCCATCCAAGAATCCGTTGAAGCTAGATCCATTTTTATCTTTTCCAGTAGGTTTATCCAAGTAACTTAAGGTAGTAATGATGTTCATAACATCATTCGATTCATACATATAAAGCTATCTTATTCGAAGGTTTAAACTTGTAATCACTAGAACATAGTTTAGTTAATTCTAAACTTGTTCGCAAACAAAAGTTAATCCTTCTAACTTGACTTTTAAAATCAACTAAACACATGTTCTATATCTATATGATATGCTAACTTAATGATTTAAAACCTGGAAACACGAAAAACACCGTAAAACCGGATTTACGCCGTCGTAGTAACACCGCGGGCTGTTTTGGGTTAGTTAATTAAAAACTGTGATAAACTTTGATTTAAAAGTTGTTATTCTGAGAAAATGATTTTTATTATGAACATGAAACTATATCCAAAAATTATGGTTAAACTCAAAGTGGAAGTATGTTTTCTAAAATGGTCATCTAGACGTCGTTCTTTCGACTGAAATGACTACCTTTACAAAAACGACTTGTAACTTATTTTTCCGACTATAAACCTATACATTTTATGTTTAGATTCATAAAATAGAGTTCAATATGAAACCATAGCAATTTGATTCACTCAAAACGGATTTAAAATGAAGAAGTTATGGGTAAAACAAGATTGGATAATTTTTCTCATTTTAGCTACGTGAAAATTGGTAACAAATCTATTCCAACCATAACTTAATCAACTTGTATTGTATATTATGTAATCTTGAGATACCATAGACACGTATACAATGTTTCGACCTATCATGTCGACACATCTATATATATTTCGGAACAACCATAGACACTCTATATGTGAATGTTGGAGTTAGCTATACAGGGTTGAGGTTGATTCCAAAATAAATATAGTTTGAGTTGTGATCAATACTGAGATACGTATACACTGGGTCGTGGATTGATTCAAGATAATATTTATCGATTTATTTCTGTACATCTAATTGTGGACAACTAGTTGTAGGTTACTAACGAGGACAGCTGACTTAATAAACTTAAAACATCAAAATATATTAAAAGTGTTGTAAATATATTTTGAACATACTTTGATATATATGTATATATTGTTATAGGTTCGTGAATCAACCAGTGGCCAAGTCTTACTTCCCGATGAAGTAAAAATCTGTGAAAGTGAGTTATAGTCCCACTTTTAAAATCTAATATTTTTGGGATGAGAATACATGCAGGTTTTATAAATGATTTACAAAATAGACACAAGTACGTGAAACTACATTCTATGGTTGAATTATCGAAATCGAATATGCCCCTTTTTATTAAGTCTGGTAATCTAAGAATTAGGGAACAGACACCCTAATTGAC
This sequence comes from Rutidosis leptorrhynchoides, assembly GCF_046630445.1. NCBI lineage: Eukaryota > Viridiplantae > Streptophyta > Magnoliopsida > Asterales > Asteraceae > Rutidosis > Rutidosis leptorrhynchoides. Next base: position 81,595,272 of record NC_092338.1, on the reverse strand, counting down.
GCGAATCCTAAAGATAGATCTATCGGGCCCAACAAGCCCCATCCAAAGTACCGGATGCTTTAGTACTTCGAAATTTATATCATATCTGAAGGGTGTCCCGGAATGATGGGGATATTCTTATATATATGCATCTTGTTAATGTCGGTTACCAGGTGTTCACCATATGAATGATTTTTATCTCTATGTATGGGATGTGTATTGAAATATGAAATCTTGTGGTCTATTATTATGATTTGATATATATAGGTTAAACCTATAACTCACCAACATTTTTGTTGACGTTTTAAGCATGTTTATTCTCAGGTGATTATTAAGAGCTTCCGCTGTCGCATACTTAAATAAGGACGAGATTTGGAGTCCATGCTTGTATGATATTGTGTAAAAACTGCATTCAAGAAACTTATTTTGTTGTAACATATTTGTATTGTAAACCATTATGTAATGGTCGTGTGTAAACAGGATATTTTAGATTATCATTATTTGATAATCTACGTAAAGCTTTTTAAAAACTTTATCTATGAAATAAAGGTTATGGTTTGTTTTAAAAATGAATGCAGTCTTTGAAATACGTCTCATATAGAGGTCAAAACCTCGCAACGAAATCAATTAATATGGAACGTTTTTAATCAATAAGAACGGGACATTTCAGTTGGTATCCGAGCGTTGGTCTTAGAGAACCAGAAAATTTGCATTAGTGTGTCTTATCGAGTTTGTTAGGATGCATTAGTGATTCTGGACTTCGACCGTGTTTTCTTTAAAAATGATTGCTTAACATTTTTGTTGGAAACTATATATTTTTAACATATGAATATTATGTGATATATTAATCTCTTAATGTGTTTGATATTATGTGATAGATGTCTACCTCTAGAACAAGTCCCATTGACTCACCTAATAATAATGAAGAGTCAAATGTAAATTGGAATGATTCGTGGACTGATTCACAAGTTCCCGAAGAGGAACCGGAAGAAGAGTCGGAACCGGAAGAAGAATCGGAACCGGAAGAAGAATCGAAACCGGAAGAAGAATCGGAACCGGTGGGGGAAATAATAAAACGGTTAAGTAAAAGAGAATCCTCAACCAACCGACCAAGGTTAATTATGGTCAATGGTGTTTCCGCCAAGGAAGCAAAATATTGGGAGGATTACCAATTCTCCGATGAATCGGATTCCGACGAGAATTCCAATGATGTTATAGAAATTACCCCAACTGAATTTAAAAAGGCAAAAGAAAATAATAAGGGAAAGGGCATAAAAATAGAGAAATCTAATTCTAACCCCGATGAACTTTATATGTATCGTCAACCCCCGAAGTCCTTAAGTTGTAACAATGACCCGGGAACCTCTAAACCACCAGGTTTTTCTAAACAAATGTGGAAAATAACGGCTCGTATTAGGGGAACATCATATATCCCTAGAAACTTGGCAAAACGAACCAAAACCGAAGAAGAAGAAACGAGCGAGTCGGAATAAGATAGTTGTATTCGTGTGGTGTAATATATGTAATATAGTGTTCTTATGCTTTATGATATATGTAAAAATTGCTTGTATTAATAAGTATTTTTTTTTATGAATCTAACTCTTGTCTATTTTACAGTTTAAAAACACAAAATGGATAGACAACCCAATATTTTAAGAGACCTACCCGGAGACATGATTGATGAAATCTTGTCTAGAGTCGGCCAGAATTCCTCGGCACAACTATTTAAGGCGAGATCAGTTTGTAAGACATTCGAAGAACGTTCCAAGAATGTCTTGGTTTATAAGAGACTTTCGTTTGAAAGATGGGGGATATCACATTGGGAAACCCATAAGTTACGATGTGTTTACTTTGACGCATATATTGCGGGGAACCCAAATGCTATTTTACGCAACGGGTTAAGAAATTATTTTGACTCAATATATCCGAATATTGGACTTCGTGATTTAGAAAAAGCGGCTAACATGCAACATAAAGAAGCATGTTATGCTTACGGATTAGTAATGTTCGCTTCTCACCAAAGTGAGAACAAGAACATCGGGCTACAACTATTAAACAAAACGTTTCCACAAGTGACGGAGTCGGTAATTGGGGTAAGAAATGAGGTTTTTAGATTATTACGGGACTGTTGGACATTACGTAACCCTCGTCCCTTTGACGACGTTACAACACGCTGTCTTATCAATGGCCATAACGGTTATGTTCCACAAGACCAAGGATGGGAAGTAGTCCTAGTAAAACCAGAATGCATGACTTGTTTCTGGACGTATGAATTACGTGTCTTTACTGCCTTTGCTGAACGACTTGTGTACTAGCTAGAATTATCTTCACAACTATCTTGTATCAAAGTTATTGTGTGCTATATTTCATGCTTTATGTAAAATAAGCGGTATTGTAAGTTTGTAAAATATTGTATAAAAGTTTGAACGCGAAATATTATTATAATCAGTTTTTCATATAGAATTGTAGTAGTTGAATTGTATATTAGCTACTAAGTATGAACTTAACGGGTAGGTACTACCCGAATTTAAACTTATAAAACGCTAATATGAAGAAAAAGCTTTTATAAATGAGTTCATATTATGCTACGAAATACTATTAACTACTCTTAATATTCTGTATGATTAACTTGTTCCATTTGACTATTTTGAAGGAAATGGCACCGACTACTCGACACACCGTGAATATGAATGAAGAGGAATTCCGTACTTTTCTAGCTTCAAACATAGCCGCAGTACAGGCTGCGCTACATACCAATAATAACCTTGGATCTAGCAGTACAGGAAATCGTGTAGGATGCACCTACAAAGAATTCACTGCCTGCAAACCTTTGGAATTTGATGGAACCGAAGGACCGATCGGATTGAAACGGTGGACCGAGAAGGTCGAATCGGTGTTTGCCATAAGTAAGTGTACTGAAGAGGACAAAGTGAAGTACGCTACGCATACCTTCACAGGTTCTGCATTAACATGGTGGAATACCTATCTAGAGCAAGTGGGACAAGACGATGCGTACGCACTACCTTGGTCAGCATTCAAGCACTTGATGAACGAGAAGTACCATCCCAGAACCGAGGTCAATAAGCTCAAGACAGAACTTAGAGGGTTACAAACCCAAGGATTTGATATTACCACGTACGAAAGACGATTCACAGAATTGTGCCTATTGTGTCCGGGAGCATTCGAAGATGAGGAAGAGAAGATCGACGCGTTTGTGAAACGATTACCGGAAAGAATCCAAGAAGATATAAGTTCACACGAGCCCGCCTCCATACAACAGGCATGTAGAATGGCTCACAAACTAGTGAACCAGATTGAAGAAAGAATTAAAGAACAGACTGTTGAAGAGGCCAATGTGAAGCAAGTCAAAAGAAAGTGGGAGGAAAACGGTGATAAGAATCACCAATACAACAACAACAGCAATTACAACAATAATCGCAACAATTATCCCAACAATCGCAACATCAATCGCAACTACAACAAACGGCCCAACAACAACAACAACAACAACAGCAACAGCAACTACAACAATCATCCCAACAACAATAATAACCGCAACAACAACAACAATCAGAAGCAGCTATGCCAAAGGTGTGAAAAGTATCACTCAGGGTTCTGCACCAAATTTTGCAACAAGTGTAAAAGAAATGGTCATAGCGCGGCGAAGTGTGAGGTCTACGGACCAGGGGTTAATAGAATGAAAGGAATAAATGGTGTCGGAAAGAGTAATGGCGGAGCAAGTAGTGTCGGAGCAAGTTATGCCAATGTAGTTTGTTATAAATGTGGAAAACCGGGCCACATTATTAGAAATTGCCCGAACCAGGAGAACACGAATGGACAAGGCCGCGGAAGAGTTTTCAATATTAATGCGGCAGAGGCACAGGAAGACCCGGAGCTTGTTACGGGTACGTTTCTTATTGACAATAAATCTGCTTACGTTTTATTTGATTCGGGCGCTGATAGAAGCTATATGAGTAGAGATTTTTGTGCTAAATTAAGTTGTCCCTTGACGCCTTTGGATAGTAAATTTTTACTCGAATTAGCAAATGGTAAATTAATTTCAGCAGATAATATATGTCGGAATCGAGAAATTAAACTGGTTAGCGAAACATTTAAGATTGATTTGATACCAGTAGAGTTAGGGAGTTTTGATGTGATAATCGGTATGGACTGGTTGAGAGAAGTGAAAGCAGAGATCGTTTGTTACAAAAATACAATTCATATTATACGAGTAAAAGGAAAACCCTTAATGGTGTACGGAGAAAAGAGCAACGCAAAGTTAAATCTTATTAGTAACCTGAAGGCACAAAAACTAATAAGAAAAGGTTGATATGCTGTTCTAGCACACGTCGAGAAAGTACAAACTGAAGAAAAGAGCATCAATGATGTTCCCGTCGCAAAAGAATTTCCCGATGTATTTCCGAAAGAATTACCGGGATTACCCCCACATCGATCCGTTGAATTTCAAATAGATCTTGTACCCGGAGCTGCACCAATAGGTCGTGCTCCTTACAGACTCGCACCCAACGAGATGAAAGAACTGCAAAGCCAATTACAAGAACTTTTAGAGCGTGGTTTCATTCGACCAAGCACATCACCGTGGGGAGCTCCTGTTTTGTTTGTCAAGAAGAAAGATGGTACATTCAGGTTGTGTATTGACTACCGAGAGTTGAACAAACTTACCATCAAGAACCGCTACCCACTACCGAGAATCGATGACTTATTTGATCAACTACAAGGCTCGTCTGTTTATTCAAAGATTGACTTACGTTCCGGGTATCATCAAATGCGGGTGAAAGAAGATGATATTCCAAAGACTGCTTTCAGAACACGTTACGGTCATTACGAGTTTATGGTCATGCCGTTTGGTTTAACTAATGTACCAGCTGTGTTCATGGACCTTATGAACCGAGTGTGTGGACCATACCTTGACAAGTTTGTCATTGTTTTCATTGATGACATACTTATTTACTCAAAGAATGACCAAGAACACGGTGAACATTTGAGAAAGGTGTTAGAAGTATTGAGGAAGGAAGAATTGTACGCTAAGTTTTCAAAGTGTGCATTTTGGTTGGAAGAAGTTCAATTCCTCGGTCACATAGTGAACAAAGAAGGTATTAAGGTGGATCCGGCAAAGATAGAAACTGTTGAAAAGTGGGAAACCCCGAAAACTCCGAAACACATACGCCAGTTTTTAGGACTAGCTGGTTACTACAGAAGGTTCATCCAAGACTTTTCCAGAATAGCAAAACCCTTGACTGCATTAACGCATAAAGGGAAGAAATTTGAATGGAATGATGAACAAGAGAAAGCGCTTCAGTTATTGAAGAAAAAGCTAACTACGGCACCTATATTGTCATTGCCTGAAGGGAATGATGATTTTGTGATTTATTGTGACGCATCAAAGCAAGGTCTCGGTTGTGTATTAATGCAACGAATGAAGGTGATTGCTTATGCGTCTAGACAATTGAAGATTCACGAACAAAATTATACGACGCATGATTTGGAATTAGGCGCGGTTGTTTTTGCATTAAAGACTTGGAGGCACTACTTATATGGGGTCAAAAGTATTATATATACCGACCACAAAAGTCTTCAACACATATTTAATCAGAAACAACTGAATATGAGGCAGCGTAGGTGGATTGAATTATTGAATGATTACGACTTTGAGATTCGTTACCACCCGGGGAAGGCAAATGTGGTAGCCGATGCCTTGAGCAGGAAGGACAGAGAACCCATTCGAGTAAAATCTATGAATATAATGATTCATAATAACCTTACTACTCAAATAAAGGAGGCGCAACAAGGAGTTTTAAAAAAGGGAAATTTAAAGGATGAAATACCCAAAAGACCGGAGAAGCATCTTAATATTCGGGAAGACGGAACCCGGTATAGGGCTGAAAGGATTTGGGTACCAAAATTTGGAGATATGAGAGAAATGGTACTTAGAAAAGCTCATAAAACCAGATACTCAATACATCCTGGAACGGGGAAGATGTACAAGGATCTCAAGAAACATTTTTGGTGGCCGGGTATGAAAGCCGATGTTGCTAAATACGTAGGAGAATGTTTGACGTGTTCTAAGGTCAAAGCTGAGCATCAGAAACCATCAGGTCTACTTCAACAACCCGAAATCCCGGAATGGAAATGGGAAAACATTACCATGGATTTCATCACTAAATTGCCAAGGACTGCAAGTGGTTTTGATACTATTTGGGTAATAGTTGATCGTCTCACTAAATCAACACACTTCCTGCCAATAAGAGAAGATGACAAGATGGAGAAGTTAGCACGACTGTATTTGAAGGAAGTCGTCTCCAGACATGGAATACCAATCTCTATTATCTCTGATAGGGATGGCAGATTTATATATATTAATTGAGATTGATATTTACATGATTAAATGTTTCCAACATGTTAAGCAATCAAACTTGTTAAGACTTGATTAATTGAAATGTGTTTCATATAGACAATTGACCACCCAAGTTGACCGGTGATTCACGAACGTTAAAACTTGTAAAAACTATACGATGACATATATATGGTTATATATATAGTTAACATGTTTTTATTATAAGTATGTATCTCATTAGGTATTTTAACAATGAGTTATATACATAAAAATGAGACTATTAATTTAAGAAACTCGAAAACGATATATATAACGATTATCGTTATAACAACGTCTTACTAGGTACATATGAATCATATTAAGATATTTATACACTTGGTTAATTATGTTAAATGATAAGTAAATATATTATTAAGTGTATTAACAATGAAATACATATGTAAAAATAAGACTACTAACTTAATGATTTCGAAACGAGACATATATGTAACGATTATCGTTGTAACGACATTTAACTGTATATACATCATACTGAGATATATTATATATCATAATATCATGATAATATAACAATTTAACATCTCATTTGTTATAATAAACAATGGTTTAACAACATTCAACAAGATCATTAACCTAAAGGTTTCAAAACAACATTTACATGTAACGACTAACGATGACTTAACGACTCAGTTAAAATGTATATACATGTAGTGTTTTAATATGTATTCATACACTTTTGAAAGACTTCAAGACACTTATCAAAATACTTCTACTTAACAAAAATGCTTACAATTACATCCTCGTTCAGTTTCATCAACAATTCTACTCGTATGCACCCGTATTCGTACTCGTACAATACACAGCTTTTAGATGTATGTACTATTGGTATATACACTCCAATGATCAGCTCTTAGCAGCCCATTTGAGTCACCTAACACATGTGGGAACCATCATTTGGCAACTAGCATGAAATATCTCATAAAATTACAAAAATATGAGTAATCATTCATGACTTATTTACATGAAAACAAAATTACATATCCTTTATATCTAATCCATACACCAACGACCAAAAACACCTACAAACACTTTCATTCTTCAATTTTCTTCATCTAATTAATCTCTCTCAAGTTCTATCTTCAAGTTCTAAGTGTTCTTCATATATTCTACAAGTTCTAGTTACATAAAATCAAGAATACTTTCAAGTTTGCTAGCTCACTTCCAATCTTGTAAGGTGATCATCCAACCTCAAGAAATCTTTGTTTCTTACAGTAGGTTATCATTCTAATACAAGGTAATAATCATATTCAAACTTTGGTTCAATTTCTATAACTATAACAATCTTATTTCAAGTGATGATCTTACTTGAACTTGTTTTCGTGTCATGATTCTGCTTCAAGAACTTCGAGCCATCCAAGGATCCGTTGAAGCTAGATCCATTTTTCTCTTTTCCAGTAGGTTTATCCAAGGAACTTAAGGTAGTAATGATGTTCATAACATCATTCGATTCATACATATAAAGCTATCTTATTCGAAGGTTTAAACTTGTAATCACTAGAACATAGTTTAGTTAATTCTAAACTTGTTCGCAAACAAAAGTTAATCCTTCTAACTTGACTTTTAAAATCAACTAAACACATGTTCTATATCTATATGATATGCTAACTTAATGATTTAAAACCTGGAAACACGAAAAACACCGTAAAACCGGATTTACGCCGTCGTAGTAACACCGCGGGCTGTTTTGGGTTAGTTAATTAAAAACTATGATAAACTTTGATTTAAAAGTTGTTATTCTGAGAAAATAATTTTTATTATGAACATGAAACTATATCCAAAAATTATGGTTAAACTCAAAGTAGAAGTATGTTTTCTAAAATGGTCATCTAGACGTCGTTCTTTCGACTGAAATGACTATCTTTACAAAAATGACTTGTAACTTATTTTTCCGACTATAAACCTATACTTTTTCTGTTTAGATTCATAAAATAGAGTTCAATATGAAACCATAGCAATTTGATTCACTCAAAACGGATTTAAAATGAAGAAGTTATGGGTAAAACAAGATTGGATAATTTTTCTCATTTTAGCTACGTGAAAATTGGTAACAAATCTATTCCAACCATAACTTAATCAACTTGTATTGTATATTATGTAATCTTGAGATACCATAGACACGTATACAATGTTTCGACCTATCATGTCGACACATCTATATATATTTCGGAACAACCATAGACACTCTATATGTGAATGTTGGAGTTAGCTATACAGGGTTGAGGTTGATTCCAAAATATATATAGTTTGAGTTGTGATCAATACTGAGATATGTATACACTGGGTCGTGGATTGATTCAAGATAATATTTATCGATTTATTTCTGTACATCTAATTGTGGACAACTAGTTGTAGGTTACTAACGAGGACAGCTGACTTAATAAACTTAAAACATCAAAATATATTAAAAGTGTTGTAAATATATTTTGAACATACTTTGATATATATGTATATATTGTTATAGGTTCGTGAATCAACCAGTGGCCAAGTCTTACTTCCCGACGAAGTAAAAATCTATGAAAGTGAGTTATAGTCCCACTTTTAAAATCTAATATTTTTGGGATGAGAATACATGCAGGTTTTATAAATGATTTACAAAATAGACACAAGTACGTGAAACTACATTCTATGGTTGAATTATCGAAATCGAATATGCCCCTTTTTATTAAGTCTGGTAATCTAAGAATTAGGGAACAGACACCCTAATTGACGCGAATCCTAAAGACAGATCTATCGGGCCCAACAAGCCCCATCCAAAGTACCGGATGCTTTAGTACTTCGAAATTTATATCATATCCGAAGGGTGTCCCGGAATGATGGGGATATTCTTATATATATGCATCTTGTTAATGTCGGTTACCAGGTGTTCACCATATGAATGATTTTTATCTCTATGTATGGGATGTGTATTGAAATATGAAATCTTGTGGTCTATTATTATGATTTGATATATATAGGTTAAACCTATAACTCACCAACATTTTTGTTGACGTTTTAAGCATGTTTATTCTCAGGTGATTATTAAGAGCTTCCGCCGTCGCATACTTAAATAAGGACGAGATTTGGAGTCCATGCTTGTATGATATTGTGTAAAAACTGCATTCAAGAAACTTATTTTGTTGTAACATATTTGTATTGTAAACCATTATGTAATGGTCGTGTGTAAACAGGATATTTTAGATTATCATTATTTGATAATCTACGTAAAGCTTTTTAAAACCATTATCTATGAAATAAAGGTTATGGTTTGTTTTAAAAATGAATGCAGTCTTTGAAAAACGTCTCATATAGAGGTCAAAACCTCGCAACGAAATCAATTAATATGGAACGTTTTTAATCAATAAGAACGGGATATTTCAGTTACTAACGAGGACAACTGACTTAATAAACTTAAAACATCAAAATATATTAAAAGTGTTGTAAATATATTTTGAACATACTTTGATATATATGTATATATTGTTATAGGTTCGTGAATCAACCAGTGGCCAAGTCTTACTTCTCGACGAAGTAAAAATCTGTGAAAGTGAGTTATAGTCCCACTTTTAAAATCTAATATTTTTGGGATGAGAATACATGCAGGTTTTATAAATGATTTACAAAATAGACACAAGTACGTGAAACTACATTCTATGGTTGAATTATCGAAATCGAATATGCCCCTTTTTATTAAGTCTGGTAATCTAAGAATTAGGGAACAGACACCCTAATTGACGCGAATCCTAAAGATAGATCTATTGGGCCTAACAAACCCCATCCAAAGTACCGGATGCTTTAGTACTTCGAAATTTATATCATATCCGAAGGGTGTCCCGGAATGATGGGGATATTCTTATATATGCATCTTGTTAATGTCGGTTACCAGGTGTTCACCATATGAATGATTTTTATCTCTATGTATGGGATGTGTATTGAAGTATGAAATCTTGTGGTCTATTGTTACGATTTGATATATATAGGTTAAACCTATAACTCACCAACATTTTTGTTGACGTTTAAAGCATGTTTATTCTCAGGTGAATACTAAGAGCTTCCGCTGTTGCATACTAAAATAAGGACAAGATTTGGAGTCCATGTTTGTATGATATTGTGTAAAAACTGCATTCAAGAAACTGATTTCGATGTAACATATTTGTATTGTAAACCATTATGTAATGGTCGTGTGTAAACAGGATATTTTAGATTATCATTATTTGATAATCTATGTAGAGCTTTTTAAACCTTTATTTATGAAATAAAGGTTATGGTTTGTTTTAAAAATGAATGCAGTCTTTGAAAAAAAAAGGTCTCATATAGAGGTCAAAACCTCGCAACGAAATCAATTAATATGGAACGTTTTTAATCAATAAGAACGGGACATTTCAAAGTAAACCCGGCGTATCACACCTGGATCAGCCAAGATCGGTTACTATTCGGTGCACTCATTGGCACCTTGGATAAACATGTCGTACCGCTTTTCTCCCTCACCACAACAACGAAGGAGACGTGGGACACACTTGCCACTACGTTTGCAAGTTCATCTCGTGGACACATAAACAACTAAAACAACGATTGAAGGGTATTACTAAAGGCCCTCAATCTGTTACAGAATATATGCACTCGATCAAAACTTGCACTGACCAATTGGCGCTGCTTGGATCCAAGATGGAACAAGAAGACATTACTGACAAAGTTCTTGATGGGTTGGACGACTCCTATCAATCTGGTTATTGATGGAGTGAATGCCAGGGATACGACTATCTCATTACTGAACTTCATGAAAAACTCCTTAATCATGAACTCGCTATTCAACAATAGCCTGCACTCAGTATCATGCCATCTATGACCAATCCCACCCAAACCAGAAACAACACTCGCTTACACCAATCGACTTCTCAACCATCTCGTCCACCTTCTACATTAAATTAGTTTAATCGTGACAACAATGCTTTCACAGGTGCACGACCCTTCCTTGGAAAATGTCAATGGTGTAACGCCAATGGTCACTCGTTACAATGGTGTCCGGTTTTCGAGAAAGCTCATCCATCAATCACTCCACCATCATTTCGTGCCAACTCGCCACAAGCAAACGCCACCACCATCAGCTCCTCTCCTTCAGCCACAGATTGGTTACTCGAATACGGGGCATCACACCATGTCTCGCAAGATCTAGCTAATCTGTCGATCCACAATCCATATACGGGCACCGAAGAAATTTTTATCGGTGATGGTAAGGGTCTCCCAATAACTCATATTGGGTCAACCACAATCTCTACATCCTCTAAACCTCTTTATGTATCTAATTTGTTATATGTGTCTTCTATGCATCACAATCTCTTATCTATCTTTCAACTTTGTAAAGATAATTATTTACTAATACCTTGTACCTCTAATTATTATATTGTTAAGGATCGGCTAACCGGGACCATACTCCTCGTGGGATAACCTAAAGATGGAGTTTATCATATTTCCTCATTCGTATCTTCCATTGTTGCATACTTCACAGTTCAAGCATCTTCCAAGGAATGGCATCACCGTTTAGGCTATCCATCTTTATCAGTTTTCTAAACATTAGTGCATTCATTAAATTTACAGTTTCTAGTAATTTTTCTTCTTGTAATGCTTGTCAATGCAATAAGAGTCATAAACTTCTGTTTCGTAATAACACAAGGACTTCTCATGCACCACTTGAATTATTATACACGGACGTGTGGACATCTCCCGTTTACTCATTTGATGGTCACAAGTATTACGTCATCTTTTTTGATCATTTCACTAGATACATGTGGTTCTATCCACTTAAAAGAAAATTTGATACAAAAGATGTGTTCATTCGATTTAAAGCATTGGTTGAAAAATATTTTGACAAACAAATCAAAACTCTTTATTCGGATAACGGAGGAGAGTACATTGCTTTGGCTAACTTTCTATCCAACATGGCATCTCTCATTTTACAATGCCACCACATATACCCGAACACAAAGGCTCGCGAAGCGAAAACATAGTCACATTGTTGAAACGGGTATGTCCCTTTTGTCCCATGCTCGACTACCAATTGAGTTTTGGTCCCTTGCACTCACAACAACCTTGCATCTCATTAATCGTCTACCAACATCGGTACTCTCAAATCAATCTCCCAATCAAGCTCTTTTTGGCACATCCCCAAACTACCTCAAACTTCGAAGTTTCGGATGCATTTTCTATCCATGGCTTCGACCTTACACCACCCATAAGCTTGACACATGGTCTCAACCTTGTATATTCGTTGGCTATTCTTCGACACAAAGTGCATATTTTTGTCTTCATCATCTTACTAATCGTATCTATACATCTTGACATGTCAAATTCGTTGAAGATGACTTTCCATATCCATCGCTCACCACCTCGACTCCTACAGCCTACCCGACACCTGATGCTCGGTGTCGAGTAGATGTAACTCTTGTTCCGACAATAGCTACATCTCAATCTGTAGCGACCCGTCAAAATTGCTATTGACAAGGCACGTTAATCATTGATTCCACAGTAAGGTTTTGACCTCTATATGATACGTTTTGATAAAATATTGCATTCATTAAAATTCGTGACTTTCTAAACATAAAAAGTCATAATCATGTGGGCGAGTGCTTAGGTATAAGCAAAACCCCAAAATACATAAGTCTTTAATTTACAGGTTGACATCACAGTCCAATTATTTATTACACAACGCAGTTTTATTTAGAATGCAATAAACTTTATACAAAGCATGAGAGACTCCATGCAGGCAACAATCATATCACAGCGGAAGCAGTCTAAGGACCTGAGAATAAAACATGATAAAAAGGTCAACACGAATGTTGGTGAGTTATAGGTTTAATTGCTCGAGTCATAAATATATAAAGATAGACCACAAGATTTCATCAAAAGTTTATCAATACATTCTACGTAACAGAGCACCCTGGTAACTAAACTTAACGCTATAATGATAATTACCCTATTCATTTTAATACACGCAAACCAACGTGTCATAAACTCAAATAACATACGTTCGTTAAAAGGCTAGCGCTCAAGCTCAGACGGGGATGTCAAGCCCTATGGATCCATATACAATTATTCGCGCCCACCAGTCCATATTATATGTACTGGCAGTTACTAGTTACCAAAGCTAAGGGTTTTTCGATTTAACTCAGTGTAGAATTTAGTATGTACTTGTGTCTTATTGCGTTTAAAATAAATTGCATGTATTCTCAGCCCAAAAATATTTAAAGTATTTAAAAAGGGAGACTATAAACTCACAGTTCAATATTGAGACTCAATATTGTAGGCAAATTGTGTAGACGTAATGATGGTAGACGACTGTAGGGTTGGCCTGTGATTCAAGAACAATACCCCGAATAATACCTAATATTTCCTTAACTTAAAGCGGTTTGAAACCCGAATTAAAATATCCTCGAATATACTTTATTATTATTATTAAACTTATAATTAAAATTAAAATTATAAATATAAATATAAATTACAGAATAAGAGTGTGAAGATGAGTCGCAGAAATCTGGCGTATTTATAGTACTTTTTCATTTACTGTAGCCCATGCGATCGCATGGGTTTTCAGTGCCTTTGTCATGCGATCGCATGGCCGCCTGATCCGCTTTTGTTTGCTAGTTCGTCGACATCAAATAGTGTGTTACTGTAGCAAATAGTGTTTACTGCAGCAAATAGTGTTTTACTGTAGCAAAGCCGTTTTTCACTGTAGCACTGTAGCAAAGTCGGTTTCACTGTAGCAAATAGTGTTTTACTGTAGCAAGTCGGTTTCACTGTAGCAAATAGTGTTTTACTGTAGCAAAGTCAGTTTCACTGTAGCAAATAGTGTTTTATTGTAGCAAAGTCGTTTTTACTGTAGGAAAGTCGTTTTTACTTGTACATCTTATAATATATATATATATATATATATATATATATATATATATATATATATATATATATATATATATATATATATATATATATACATACATATAATTGTTCATGAATCGTCGAGAGTAGTCAAAGGTAATTGAATATATGAAACAGTTCTAAAATTTTGAGACTCAATCTAACAGACTTTGTTTAACGTGTCAAAATATAAATCATATAGAGAATTGGTTTAAATAAGTCGAAATTTTTCGGGTCATCACAGTACCTCCCCGTTAAAGAAAATTTCGTCCCGAAATTTTGAGTAGTACCTGTTTCATGAGCGATATCAGTGAACAAATGTGGATACTTTTGCTTCATTTGATCTTCACATTCCCAAGTAAACTCGGGTCCTCGTCTTGCATTCCAACGAACTCTAACTATCGGTATTTTGCTTTGTTTTAATTGTTTGACCTCACGGTCCATGATTTCAACAGGTTCTTCGATAAAATGGAGTTTATCATTGATTCGTATTTCGTCAAGAGGAATTACGACATCCTCTTCAGCTAAACATTTCTTTAAATTTGACACGTGAAATGTGTCGTGAACACTACTAAGTTCTTGCGGTAGCTTTAATCGATAAGCAACTGCTCCAATTCTTTCAGTGATTTCAAAGGGTCCTACGTACCTAGGACTTAGCTTTTCTCGTTTACCGAATCGTACAACGCCTTTCCAGGGTGACACTTTCAACATGACTTTGTCACCCACTTGAAATTCTAGCGGTTTTCTTCTTACATTAGCATAACTCTTTTGACGACTCATGGTCGTTTTCAATCGCTGTTATATTTGAATGATCTTTTCGGTGGTTTTGTGAATAATTTCTGGTCCGGTAAGTTGTCTTTCTCCTACTTCACTCCAACAAATAGGAGATCTGCACTTTCTACCGTAAAGTGCTTCAAATGGCGATGCGTTGATGCTCGTATGATATCTGTTATTGTATGAAAATTCTGCCAACGGTAAGTGTCGATCCCAACTAGTTCCAAAGTCAATCACGCATGAACGTAACATGTCTTCCAATGTTTTTATTGTTCTTTCACTTTGACCATCTGTCTGTGGGTGATAAGCGGTGCTCATATCTAATTGAGTTCCCAATGCTTTTTGTAATGACTGCCAAAAACGTGATGTGAATCAGGTGTCGCGATCAGATATGATGGAGATAGGTACACCATGCCTGGAAACTACTTCCTTCAAATAGAGGCGTGCTAATTTCTCCATACTGTCTGTCTCTTTTATTGGTAGAAAGTGAGCTGATTTAGTGAGGCGATCAACTATCACCCAAATAGTATCGTAACTACTTGTAGTCCTTGATAGTTTCGTAATGAAATCCATAGTTATTCTTTCCCATTTCCACTGAGGAATTTCAGGTTGCTGTAGTAACCCTGACGACTTTTGGTGTTCAGCTTTGACCTTGGCACATGTCAAATATTTGCTTACATAAGTAGCAATTTATGTCTTCATATTAGGCCACCAATAGAACTTCTTGATATCGTTGTACATTTTCCCATTTCCTGGGTGAATTGAGTACCTCGTTTTGTGTGCTTCATCTAGTACTAGTTGCCTTAGGTTACCATGTATTGGTACCCATATCCTACCAGCAAAATACAGGGTTCCACAGGCTTTTACTTCAAGCTGTTTTTCTAACCCTCTGCTCATTTCGCCTTTTTCATTTTCTTCTTTTAAAGCCTCTAACTGTGCTGCTTGAATTTGCTTTGTGAGATCAGTACGAATTGTAATATTCAAAGCTCGGACCCTAAGAGGTTTTACTCTTTCTTTCCGACTTAGGGCATCAGCTACAACATTAGCCTTTCAGGGGTGGTAACGAATTTCACAATCGTAATCATTTAACAACTCTACCCAGTGACGTTGCCTCATATTGAGTTGTTTTTGATCAAAAATATGCTGAAGACTCTTATGGTCAGTGTACACTGTACACTTGGTGCCATATAGATAGTGTCTCCATATTTTGAGTACAAAAACTACTGCTCCAAGTTCCAAATCGTGCGTCGTATAGTTCTTTTCATGAATTTTTAGTTGTCGTGAGGTATATGCGATAACTTTTGTGCGTTGCATTAATACACATCCTAAACCTTGGCGCGAAGCGTCACAATAGATCACGAAATCATCATTTCCTTCTGGTAATGACAAAATGGGTGCAGACGTTAACTTCTTCTTTAATAACTGGAATGAGAATTCCTGTTTCGTGGACCAATCATACTTCTTTCCCTTTTGAGTCAATGCAGTTAAGGGTTTGGCGATTCTAGAGAAATCTTGAATGAATCTTCGGTAGTAACCAGCAAGACCTAAGAATTGGCGAATTTGTGTTGGAGTCTTCGATGTTTTCCATTTACTAATGGCTTCGATCTTGGCAGGGTCAACTTTAATTCCATGTTTACTGATAACATGGCCCAAAAATTGTACTTCTTGTAACCAGAAATCACACTTCGAAAATTTTATGTACAATTCTTCTTTCTTGAGTATCTCTAGTACCAGTCTTAAGTGTTACTCATGTTCTTCCTTGTTCTTCGAGTAAATCAATATGTCGTCGATAAAAACAATGACAAATTTTTCAAAATACGGTCTACAGATGCGATTCATTAGATCCATGAATACTGCTAGAGCATTAGTCAATCCAAAAGGCATGACTAAAAATTCATAGTGACCGTAACGGGTTCTGAACGCGGTTTTAGGAACATCTTCTTCCTTCACTCTCAGCTGATGATATCCGGAGCGTAGATCAATCTTAGAATAAACACTTGATCCTTGAAATTGATCAAACAAATCATCAATTCTCTGTAATGGGTACTGATTCTTGATCGTTAATTTGTTTAATTCTCGGTAATCTATGCACATTCTCATAGATCCATCCTTCTTCTTGACGAACAGAATAGGAGCACCCCAAGTTGAAAAACTAGGATGAATAAATCCATGGTCCGATAATTCTTGCAACTGGTTTTGTAATTCTTGCATTTCTGAAGGTGCAAGTCTATATGGAGATCGGGCTACAGGTGCAGCTCCTGGTATGAGATCAATCTAGAATTCTACACATCTGTGTGGAGGTAGCCCCGGTAATTCTTCCGGAAATACTCCGGGATATTCTCTTACAACCGGCATGTCATTAATGCTTCTTTCTTCAGTATCGATCTTCTTTACGTGTGCCAGAATAGCATAACAACCTTTTTTATAAGTTTCTGAGCCTTCATACAGCTGATAAGGTTCAGCTTCGAGTTGCTCTTCTCCCTATAAATCATTAATGACGTTTCATCCTTTCGAGGGATGCGGATCGCTTTCTCAGCGCAAATAACTTCCACTCTTGTTTTGGACATCCAGTCCATGCCAACGATTACGTCAAAACTTCCTAATTCTACGGGTATCAAATCAATTTTGAAGGTTTCACCAGCGAGATTTATTTCGCAACCATGGCAAATTTTATCGGCTTTTATCAGTTTACCATTAGCTAATTTAATAGTATATTTATCGTCTAGAGGCAATGATGTACATTTTAGTTTAGAACTAAAGTCTTTACACATATAACTTCTATCAACACCCGTACCAAACATAATAGAAGCTAGTTGATTATTAACTATAAACATACCCGTGACAAGATTAGGATCCTCACGTGCTTCACTGGTACTAACATTAAATGCCCTCCCACGTGTGGGTTCTTTGTTCTTCTCCTTATCAGGGCATTGATTTATAAAGTGACCAGGCTTCCCGCATCAAAAACATTTCTTGACATCGGTCGGTTTTGTCTTTACTTCAGAAACGGTGGCATAACAATCTTTCGCCACATGTCCTTTCTTGTTGCACTTATCACAGACCACTTGGCAATAACCTGCATGATGTGTGTAACATCTTTTGCAGAACGGATGGGGTCCCTTATAGTTTGGACTAGCAGTTGCCCCATCTTATTTACCTTTAAAAGTTTCTTGCTTCTTCAGGTGAGTACTTTTGCCCTTATAGTCTTCCCATTTCCTCTTTCCTTCAGTTGTCTTGACTTCGGTAATTGGTGCCTTAATTGAACTCTCTGTGATCTGGTCCATGAGTTGGTGTGCCATTGTCATGGCTTCCTGCATCGTATTCGGTTTGGACGATGTAACATTTCCTTTGATATTGATCGATAAACCGTCAATATACATTTCTATCTTTCGTTTCTCGTTTGACACCAATTCGGGACACAACAAGGCTAGTTCCATGAAACGCTTTTCATAGTTATTGAGATTCACGCCAAAAACCTTCAGATTACGTAACTCAGATTCCATTTTTCTGATCTCGTTTCGAGGACAGTACTCCTCGATTAGCATCTTTTTCAATTCTTCCCAAGAGATATCATATGCCGTATCTACTCCTTCTGCTTTAGCATAATTGTTCCACCAAGTAAGTGCACCGTCTTGCAACTTGCACGACGCATACTTTGACTTGTCTCCGTCCGCACAATTACTGATTTTGAAACCGGACTCCATCTTTTCAAACCATCGGGTTAGACCGACTGGTCCCTCAGTCCCACTAAACGTCTGTGGCTTGCATCCTTGAAAAGTTTTGTATGAGCATCCATTTCGTGAGTTTGTATTCACAGCTGCTGCTTTGGCTGCTGCTTCGGCTACTGTTTTTGATGCCTCGGCTGTAGCAATTCTTTCATTCACACGTTTCTCGACTAGTTCCTCAAACTCAGCATCCGACATTTGAGACATGTTTCTTCAATAAACACAACAGAGATAATTTAATCATATAGAATATTATAGGTAAAATGAGTTGTCAATAGTTAATCGTAGCATATTAATAATATGAACCAATTATTATAAAAGCCTTTTCTTCTTATTAGAGTTTTATAATTATTTCTAGGGTATTAACTACCCGTTAAAGTTCATACTTAATAGCTTAGTACAACAATTAACTACTACAATTCAAATAATATTCTATTATAAAAAATTATAGCGAGTTACTACATTATTATTTAGTAATAATAATAATAAGTATTAATAATACAAATAATCATTCCATGCTTTTATTATTAATAAACCAAAATAATACAATACCATACAATACCGATATTTTACATATGCTTATTTTACATAATAAGATAGAGTAGCACACATAACCATTAGAATAGTGCAGGGAAGATTTATGGTTGCGAGGTCGTTTATTCAGAACTATCAGAAACTTCTTCCCATTTGGTTCTCTCTGTCAATTGTTTGTGTGTGCATGGTCCGACAGACATTCTAGCAGTGTATTTAATTTTTGGTTGGGGTTTTGAGGTGCCCGGTGCCTCAGTGAGTTTACTATGGTAAGGGTGGTGACGAACCGAATGGTCCTGTTCCTTTTTAATAATTAAGGACTTTTTATTATTGTGGTTGTTTTTATTATCTATAGCAAGTTGGAATTACTCCTTAGTGACCTCTTTTATTTCATTAGCGAAATCCTCCTCCTCACTGATCTCGTCTGATGACGAACTGTCTGAGTCATGTGTAGGAGAATATGATGACGAACTGTCTGAATCATGTGTACGAGAATATGTACCGGTGGTTATGAGCCGAAATTTGCCAGGCGTAATCGGCACAACCCGCCTGTTGGTGGTGTATCTGGCCCAATGTCCATGTTCATTTAGAAATGGACGATCCTCGTTTACTCCAAGGATCATGGGTCCATGCCAACGATACTGTGGCTCCGAAAAACTAGAGTTGGGTGGAGCTGGAACCTCCTCTGGGTTTACCGGGAGTTGAGATTCCCCGGCTAACACAATTTCTTCTTTAATAGGTATTGGAACGCCCTTTTCAGTTGTAGATAGAATAGATTCAGTGTCCGATTCTGAGTCGTACAAAATGATAGGATTAGAAGAAGTCATCTATCACATAATTGAAACAACAATTACGTTAGCATATAAATATATCACATATAATGTTTTTGACCAAATGATAAGCAAAAATTAGTAAAAATAGATATGGTCATAGTCCAGACTCACTAATGCATCCTAACAATTACCAGTTAAACACACTAATGTAATTTCTGGTTCCCTATGACCTCAAGCTCGGATACCAACTGTAGCGACCAGTCAAAATCGCTATTGACGCGGCACGTTAATCATTGATTCCACAGTGAGGTTTTGATCTTTATATGATACGTTTTGATAAAATATTGCATTCATTAAAATACGTGACTTTATAAACATAAAAAGTCATAATCATGCGGGCGAGTGCTTATGTATAAGCAAAACCCCAAAATACATAAGTCTTTAATTTACAGGTTGACATCACAGTCCAATTATTTATTACACAACGTAGTTTTATTTAGAATGCAATAAACTTTATACAAAGCATGAGAGACTCCATGCAGGTAACAATCATATCACAGCGGAAGCTGTCTAAGGACCTGAGAATAAAACATGATAAAAAGGTTGAAATGCCCCGTTCATATTAATTATAAACGTTTCATATTAATTGATTTCTTTGCGAGGTTTTGACCTCTATATGAGACGTTTTCAAAGCTTGTATTCATTTTAAAATAACCATAACCTTTATTATTGAATAAAAGTTTAAAAGCATAAGTTTTGATTGTCGATCAAAGACAATCTCCTCAAAATACATGTATTTTACACACACCATTACATACTTGCCAACAATATATTACAAATACAATTCCCGAATGCAAGTTTATTTATTTAGAAAAGCATGATGACTCCAAATCTTGATGTTGAGTAAACATGCAACAAGGGAAGATTTCTAATAATCACCTGAGAATAAACATACTTAAAAAGTCAATAAAATTGTTGGTGAGTCATAGGTTTAGTTTCTATATAATAATCATAACATTTAATAAGCCACAAGATTTCATTTAATTAAATGCGCAGGATCATTACAACTGTAAAAATCATTCATACGATGAGTCGCCTGGTAACCGACCTTAACATAGAGCGCTTAAGATATCTGGCATCATACATTCCACTATTTAAATGTATGACAAGAACCCTTTGTGAAAGGACCCGTTCATATACATTATAAACGATTCACAATAGTTGATTACATTGCGAGGTATTTGACCTCTATATGATACATTTTACAAACATTGCATTCGTTTTTAAAAGACAATCTTTCTTTACATCGAAAATTGACATGTATGCATACCATTTCATAATATCCAAACTATAAATGACCTAATCTGTCATTTACTTAATAATAATCTTTAATGAACTTCAACGACTCGAATGCAACGTCTTTTGAAATATGTCATGAATGACTCCAAGTAATATCTTTAAAATGAGCTAATGCACAGCGGAAGATCTCTTTCAAACCTGAGAATAAACATGCTTTCAAGTGTCAACCAAAAGGTTGGTGAGTTCATTAGTTTATCATAATCATTTATTTCCATCATTTTAATAGACCCCAAGAATTTCATTTCCAGTTCTCATAAATATACGTCCCATGCATAGAGACAAAAATAATCATTCAAATGGTGAACACCTGGTAACCGACATTAACAATATGCATATAAGAATATCCCCTATCATTCCGGGATCCTCCTTCGGACATGATATAAATTTCGAAGTACTAAAGCATCCGGTACTTTGGATGGGGTTTGTTAGGCCCAATAGATCTATCTTTAGGATTCGCGTCAATTAGGGTGTCTGTTCCCTAATTCTTAGATTACCAGACTTAATAAAAAGGGGCATATTCGATTTCGATAATTCAACCACAGAATGTAGTTTCACGTACTTGTGTCTATTTTGTAAATCATTTATAAAAGTTGCGCATGTATTCTCAGCCCAAAAATATAAAGGGTAAAAAGGCAAATGAAACTCACCATACTGTATTTTGTAGTAAAAATACATATAACATCATTGAACAAGTGTAGGGTTGGCCTCGGATTCACGAACCTATAGTAATTATATATATTTATGTATTTGTCAATATTTGTCTAATAAATTAGGCCAAGTCATAGTGTACCACAATCTAATGCTCGAGACTAATGTGCAAAAGTCAAAGGTTAAAGTAAAAACGAGGTCGCATGCAAAAATACAATAACTTATACAAAAATGATTTTTCGGTCAAACATGACTAAACGGCCACTTCAGTGATTTTTAGAAAAATTATCGGAACTCCGATTGATAAACGGCCAAAGATAAAAGTTACACATTACCAAAAAGATTAAGCATTAATTTTTACAGAAGTAAACTAAACCTAGACAACTCGTAGTTGCCAACGCGGTTTCGGCGTTTCAAAGTTAATTTTTCAGCTTTAATAAATTTACAAAAGTGACCGAGTAGCCTACTTTGGAGATTTTTAGAAAATTCCTCGAAACTCGGATTGACAAACGGTCAAAGCCTTCAAATTCTCGTTACCACAAAGATATAACATGATTTTTGGCAAAAGTAAACACACATCAGGTCGACCATGACAACTGATACAAAACTGACATTTTTAACAAAAAAGTTTCAGCTCTTTTTAGAATTTTAAAATGTGACCCAACAGTCAACTTTGACGATTTTTAGAAAAATCGTCGAGACTCGAATTGACAATTGGCTAGAGTGGTTTGTTAGACCTTACAGCAAAGAATTCAGTGGTATTTTTGTTTTAATCTGAAACAACGCAGATAAGCGAGAATTTCAGTTTCCGTATCGACGTTTCATCAAAATTTACAAAACTTCTTTTATCCATAACTTGACAACCGTTCAACGAAACGAGACGTGCTTTATATGAAAATTCATCTACTCGACGAGTAGAATCCAAATAACCACTTTTTATTACTCAGAAAATTAGTTCACTAATTATCATTAGCAATCTTAATTACGAAATTACTTGTTTAATTCATAACTTTCTAACCGTTCATCGAATTCATTTGATATCTAAATGAAAAGTTCTTAATTTTTCGCTAGCTTTCCAATGACATGCATATCTTATACCTTATTTCATCCCTAGTATAACAACCTTTAAGATTCAACATAACCTATCTAAGGGCAATATCAAATGTACAAGCATGCATAATTCTATTTTCTCGAGCACTAGTCAGGGATACACTATTAGTATGTAAAAATTAAATTATGAGTACTCACGTATCAATATTGAGATTCAATATTGCAGGAAAGATACGCAAACGCAACGGAGATGACAAACACTAAATTGACCTCATGAACATACCCTCGATCATTACCCATCACCTCCATAGCTATAACCCATAATTTCCTTAGCTCTATCCCTCTCATAAAACCTGTTTTGGAATGGCTCGCTCATGACCTCGTCGTAATATTTTATGTATATTTAATACTAATTATACTCCTAATCCTAAGATTAATAATAATATTAATCTTAATAATAATAATAATAATAATAATAATAATAATAATAATAAAATTAGTATATAAATAAAATAAATAAGTAAATATTACGTAGCAATGAATCAAGAATCAAGATATGCATGTCATAATAATACGTGATATGTGATATGTGATATTACGTAGCAATATCACTTTTTATAACCCAGAATCAAGTAATAATACGTGATATGTGTGTGTTGTGTTTTTAAGTGAAATGAATCAAGATAAAATCCTCGAGCTTTATAACATAATTTTTCAAACTGTGGCATGCCCAAAATTTCCAGCTGGTATCCACCTTCTAACTCTGCCGACACCCTTTATTTTGTTACAATTCAAATGATACGTAAAAGTTATATATTATTTAATATATATTATATTTAATCTTTAGAATTAATTAAATATTATATTAAATTTACGCTCATGGTAAAAATATAATTTTTACAAAAATGACAAGGTCGTGGTCTCACAACTCATGTACCACTTTCGGTTTTTCGGGCGCACTTTCGTACGTTTAGAAAACTAGCCTTTTACGTTTCGTGGCGTGTACCTTTTACAAAAATTTGACTTACTCATCAATAAATTTCCTTTATAAAAATATAACTTATAAAATTGAGCGTTGTGGTCATTTACTTCTATAAATCAGTGACTCGTTGTTTGTCAAAATATTTTATTTTAAATTAAACGTTTTGTGACATGTACCTTTATTAATAACTAGACTTAAATTAATTAAAAACTAACCCACTTAAAGTGTAACGTTATCTTTTAAGTATTTTGATCATTTCCTTTTATAAATCCTAGTCTCATTGTTTATCAAAACATATATAATAATATTAGTTTAAATCAAAACGTTTTATGACTAGTTTGATATTGTAATTCATCTTTTTGTAACATATAAATATATTTTTATTTAAAATATATAAACTTGTACATATTGGGTATCATGGAAGTATTAATATAATAGTATAATAATTAATTTTTGAAAACTAATAATAGTTCAAAGTTTATTTTAAATTCGTTTAGGAAATCTTATAACACGTAACATTTACACTCTAAACCTATAATTCCTTTATATGCTAACGTTTATTTTAGTTTCCTTAACCTTTCTAAATAAAATAACTTAGTATCGATCGAATCAAATAACAAGGGTTATGAAATTCAATCCTCCACCAACTTTTGTCTAATCCCCAATAATTAACACTTTTGTTCTTATATACAATCACTTTTCCAAATATTCCGAATACCGTTAAAAGTAAGGGTTTTCTAATTCAAAGTGGACCTCATAACAGAGACTCTTCATCCTAATTCAATGTATCTTATAAATCAATCATTTGATATTTTCATCTAAACATCGATAAGCATAATAAACTTATTTTGAAACAAAAATACGTTCTTGTAAAGTATTATATATCTAATACCTTGTTAACGCCTTCACTTATTAAGTATTTATTATATACACATATCTATATACACATAGATGTTCGTGAATCGTTAGGCATGGTCAAATGGTAACTTGATTACATGAATATAGTTTCAAAACTTTCGAGACTCACATTACAGATTTTTTTGCTCATCGTGTCAGGAACATATAAAGATTAAAGTTTAAATTTGATCGGAAATTTCCGGGTCATCACAGTACCTACCCGTTAAAAGAAATTTCGTCCCGAAATTTGATAGAGGTCGTCATGGCTAACAGTAAGAATGTTATTATGACGAATGTAAACTGATACATAGAGTTTTATCATCATTGAGTAATATAGATAACCCAATTTGATTATGCGAAGAGTATAAATGAAGCTATCGCAAAAGAGTGAAAAATGAATAAATGTAGGTTTGACTTAACAGATGGCGTAGTCAAGATTGATTTCCGAAATTTAAGGAATTTAGAAGAAGATCTCCATAATAAGATTTGATTCGTCGGTAATTAAGGAGATTATGATCCTCTTTGGTTATACGCGATAATCTGCTTTGATTGCTCTGTCTATAAATCCACCCCCTTCGTTTCCTTACAACTCACACCTTCTATTCTTTCTTCCTCAATTCATACTTTAAAGTATTCATTAATATGCTCCATCCCATCCTGATCCTTGATATCCTCTTAACTTTTATATCTGACATTCTTCTTTTTAATCTACCACCGGAAGAATCTATTTACTTCTACTATACTCTTGGGTTTATAGTGTTTCTAGTTCTCCCGTGTCTTTATATTGCTATATGCATCGATATATACGGTTTATAATTTACGGGTGATTTGTTGGGTTTTACATCTTCCCTTATACTTCGATGTCCCTGTTTCTATCTTCTATAATCATTGTCATCCACAGTTAATGTTCTCTTCTATTTGCTGCGGTTTATACCCCAATTTCTGTTTCGGAGCTTTGTCCTTTCGTTTCTTCTTCTTGCGATTAAGTAGCTCTTGTAATGGTCCGGAATTCGTATGTATGGATTTCAGAAGGAATATAGTAATTGTTCTAAGAAGGAAAGGGTAATGGTAAATCCTGATTTGTTAAATTACCAGAATACCCTGGAAAGGACCGAATCATCAAGAAATATTTTCTTGATATGTTTAGAGATTAGATAGAATGTAAGAGTCATGTAAATGGTACATGATGACGGTATATTCTGTGGATCATCACGTCCATTAGAAACTCAGCATGAATTACTTTAATATAATGACGTTGATCAAGTGTCATTATATTATACTAACTCATGCATCAGTTCCCAACACTACTTCAAAACATTCATATTTGAATTTTTCAGAATTTAGAAACTAACACAGTTTCTTTTATGTTGCAGATATTACCGAGAGATAAATGATCTCAGATAAGGATAGTGGTGAAGATATCTCCAGAAATATGAAGAATATGTATAATGGGAGATACGAAGATATCTTATAATATTTAAGATATGATGATGATGAAGAATATCTGTCCGTGAAGGTTTAGAATAAGAAGTAAGGTGTTTGCTAACGAGTTCATTAGGCACTGAATCATTTGGATCCTTTGAAGGCAGAATCAGTCTCTGTGATTTGTCCACGGCTTCCTTCATACTTTGCTCAATTCGTTTTTCAGTACCAAATCCTTTCTTTTTCTGAGCTTTACCAACTCACTATCTTTTATTATCAAACTTTTGACCATTTAAACCATCTACCATTTTTATGTTTCCTCTGCATTTAATGCTATAATATCTGAATCTCTGGTTATCAATCCGAGATGGGTTCAGAAGAATCGTGTTTTAGATGATTAAACGCTGGTGGTAATATGGTGGAATATGAAAGGTTCCCCAGTAATAATGACGAAAGGGCAACGTATCTATCGGGGTTATAATAAGACTGGTCCGACTGAAAAATCGAAGTTGACTTGCTGGAGCTGTGACAAAATTGGCTACTTTGAAAAGAAATCGAAATGTTGTTTTTGCTAAAAAAAAAATTGGATGCGGGTACATGTAAAACTACGACCTTGGTTTCGAGAGCTTTTCAGGTACAAGGCTTCGGGTAATGTGTGATTGGATCATCATCTCGATTGTTCAATGTTTGAAGTGTCTTCCGGAATTTCGAAGGGTTTTAATTGCAGATTGTCATAGTCAATATCCAAATGATGGAATTGTCCTGACTCCCGAATGATTTTCATATTCATCAGAGTGTTACGATTAAAAGTGGCGTTCTATCACAGTTTTGAAGTCAAAGTATAGTTTTGAAAAATATAAGGATCTAAGAGCGATGATTTCGGTTGTATCTCGAGTTGAATTCTGAAATTTCCAAAATCAGAATATGTAATTAGATTCGAATGAGTATGGTTGTTTTGATTTCTATAGAGGAATGCATATTGGTATAGTTGATGATTGTTGAATCAGAATTGAAGAACGTAACATATTAATTGTGATTTTATATATCTCTCGGGTATTACCTACCCGTTAAAAAAAATTTCACAAATAATATTTTGAACCAGAGTGTTCATTACAATCTTTATAAAAATATATGTGGGTATATTTTCTTCAGATGTAATACAGATTCAATGAGTTGATATCATACTAAGCTCATCTGATTTTCGGCTTGAATTAGAAATGAAAAATCTCTAAAACATTAGAGATTACATAATTCTTGCGGAGTATTTCACTAATGTAATCAATACTTCAATATTTATAAGTATTTCCTTAGTGAATCATGCTGATGTTTATAGAACTTTTGTTAACTTCGCAAGATACGAATGTTGTTTTCCAGTAATTTTCGAGTACATCGAAGATGAAAGTGTAAAATCAAACATGTTATTGAATGATACACTTGATTTATTATGAAACCGAATTCATTTAATTGAAATAGAGGTTGTAGTTAACGATGGTTACGTAGCTAATGAAGGATGTACATCATAGCATATTAGTAATATGAATTAACCAGATAGTTAAGTTTCATACATAATAGCTTAGTACAGAAGGATTTATTATGGTTTAAAATTTTTATATATATATATATATATAGGATATACATATAAATTCTTTGGAGGAACTGAGTTAATACTTCATAACTCATTGATACAATATACTCGTTATTAATTCGTAATGGTTTCCACAGTGATTTTTTTTTTTTTTTTTTTTTTTTTTTTTTTTTTTTTTTTTGAACTGGCAGAGCTTGTGAGGTTAGAGGTGCTGACGATTCTAACGATGTTGACAACACAGACTGTGTTGACGAGGCTATGGGTACCGCTGATGTTGTTTGGTAAAACAAGTCTAGCTTGTAAACGGCGCATCATTCTTGTCAGGGTTTCGATTCTTTTTTTTTTTATCATCTCTGTCCACTCATCTGGTTTATGGTTAAAGCTGAGATAGATAATCTCTAAAACTTTAGAGATTACATAATCACCACAGAATGTTTCTCCGATGAAATTATGAATCAATACTTCATCGTTTGTTGTTGTTGGTACTCCTTAGTATCTTTGGTGCGTGTGACGTTGATATCCGATATACAAATTGGGATATTGAGGTGTGTGGTGCGGATGTGATTGTTGGTGGTGGTAATGATCCTGTTGATATTAATAATGGTGGTTGCTGTTGATGCCGGTGATGCTGCTGGTGCTTATGATATTGAGGCTTGCGATGTTGATGTTACTGGCGGTACTTGTTATGCTGCTGGTGCTGCTGATGGTGTTTGTAACCTTCGTACCGTATTCTCCAAAGCCACTACCCGAGCGCGAAGCTCGTTGACTTCTTCTATCACACCGGGGTGATTATCGGTTCGGACGAGCGGATAAATATAATCTAGAATTTGGTGTAGTATATAGTCATGACGAGATGCTCTGGAGATGAGAGAGAAAATGGTTTCTCGAACAGGTTCGCCGGTAAGTGCTTCAGGTTCATCGCCAAGAGGGCAATTTGGTGGATGGAAGGGATCACCTTCTTCTTGTCTCCAATGATTGAGGAGGCTACGAACCCATCCCCATTTCATCCAGAATAGATGATGGCTGATTGGTTGATCCATTCCGGTCACACTGTTTTCAGAGCTCGAATGAAACTCCATATCGGAATAGCTGTCGTAATCTGAGGAATTCGAACTGGTTGAGGGATCCATCTCGTATGATCAAGGGAATGAATTTTTGATATGAAATAGATTATAGGAGTTAGATTTGATATCTTTCTATACATAATTTACATATGTATATATAATACCAAAATCCCATAAATTACGGAGAATCTTTGAAAAATGTCAGTCAAAGTTCACAGTATTAGATATGCTAAGATAAGAATTCGTCTATACACTATTATGCAATAAATGCAGGAAAGCGCGTCTAGACTTAAAAATGATAAGCAGGTAATTTTCGACACGAAATGATAAGCAAAACTTTTGACATGCAGACACGGTCGAAGTCCAGACTCACTAATGTATCCTAACGACTTATCAGTTAGACACACTAATGCAGACCTGGTTCGCTAAGACCACCGCTCTGATACCAACTGAAAGGACCCGTTCATATACATTATAAACGATTCACAATAGTTGATTACATTGCGAGGTATTTGACCTCTATATGATACATTTTACAAACATTGCATTCGTTTTTAAAAGACAATCTTTCTTTACATCGAAAATTGACATGTATGCATACCATTTCATAATATCCAAACTATAAATGACCTAATCTGTCATTTACTTAATAATAATCTTTAATGAACTTCAACGACTCGAATGCAACGTCTTTTGAAATATGTCATGAATGACTCCAAGTAATATCTTTAAAATGAGCTAATGCACAGCGGAAGATCTCTTTCAAACCTGAGAATAAACATGCTTTCAAGTGTCAACCAAAAGGTTGGTGAGTTCATTAGTTTATCATAATCATTTATTTCCATCATTTTAATAGACCCCAAGAATTTCATTTCCAGTTCTCATAAATATACGTCCCATGCATAGAGACAAAAATAATCATTCAAATGGTGAACACCTGGTAACCGACATTAACAATATGCATATAAGAATATCCCCTATCATTCCGGGATCCTCCTTCGGACATGATATAAATTTCGAAGTACTAAAGCATCCGGTACTTTGGATGGGGTTTGTTAGGCCCAATAGATCTATCTTTAGGATTCGCGTCAATTAGGGTGTCTGTTCCCTAATTCTTAGATTACCAGACTTAATAAAAAGGGGCATATTCGATTTCGATAATTCAACCACAGAATGTAGTTTCACGTACTTGTGTCTATTTTGTAAATCATTTATAAAAGTTGCGCATGTATTCTCAGCCCAAAAATATAAAGGGTAAAAAGGCAAATGAAACTCACCATACTGTATTTTGTAGTAAAAATACATATAACATCATTGAACAAGTGTAGGGTTGGCCTCGGATTCACGAACCTATAGTAATTATATATATTTATGTATTTGTCAATATTTGTCTAATAAATTAGGCCAAGTCATAGTGTACCACAATCTAATGCTCGAGACTAATGTGCAAAAGTCAAAGGTTAAAGTAAAAACGAGGTCGCATGCAAAAATACAATAACTTATACAAAAATGATTTTTCGGTCAAACATGACTAAACGGCCACTTCAGCGATTTTTAGAAAAATTATCGGAACTCCGATTGATAAACGGCCAAAGATAAAAGTTACACATTACCAAAAAGATTAAGCATTAATTTTTACAGAAGTAAACTAAACCTAGACAACTCGTAGTTGCCAACGCGGTTTCGGCGTTTCAAAGTTAATTTTTCAGCTTTAATAAATTTACAAAAGTGACCGAGTAGCCTACTTTGGAGATTTTTAGAAAATTCCTCGAAACTCGGATTGACAAACGGTCAAAGCCTTCAAATTCTCGTTACCACAAAGATATAACATGATTTTTGGCAAAAGTAAACACACATCAGGTCGACCATGACAACTGATACAAAACTGACATTTTTAACAAAAAAGTTTCAGCTCTTTTTAGAATTTTAAAATGTGACCCAACAGTCAACTTTGACGATTTTTAGAAAAATCGTCGAGACTCGAATTGACAATTGGCTAGAGTGGTTTGTTAGACCTTACAGCAAAGAATTCAGTGGTATTTTTGTTTTAATCTGAAACAACGCAGATAAGCGAGAATTTCAGTTTCCGTATCGACGTTTCATCAAAATTTACAAAACTTCTTTTATCCATAACTTGACAACCGTTCAACGAAACGAGACGTGCTTTATATGAAAATTCATCTACTCGACGAGTAGAATCCAAATAACCACTTTTTATTACTCAGAAAATTAGTTCACTAATTATCATTAGCAATCTTAATTACGAAATTACTTGTTTAATTCATAACTTTCTAACCGTTCATCGAATTCATTTGATATCTAAATGAAAAGTTCTTAATTTTTCGCTAGCTTTCCAATGACATGCATATCTTATACCTTATTTCATCCCTAGTATAACAACCTTTAAGATTCAACATAACCTATCTAAGGGCAATATCAAATGTACAAGCATGCATAATTCTATTTTCTCGAGCACTAGTCAGGGATACACTATTAGTATGTAAAAATTAAATTATGAGTACTCACGTATCAATATTGAGATTCAATATTGCAGGAAAGATACGCAAACGCAACGGAGATGACAAACACTAAATTGACCTCATGAACATACCCTCGATCATTACCCATCACCTCCATAGCTATAACCCATAATTTCCTTAGCTCTATCCCTCTCATAAAACCTGTTTTGGAATGGCTCGCTCATGACCTCGTCGTAATATTTTATGTATATTTAATACTAATTATACTCCTAATCCTAAGATTAATAATAATATTAATCTTAATAATAATAATAATAATAATAATAATAATAATAATAAAATTAGTATATAAATAAAATAAATAAGTAAATATTACGTAGCAATGAATCAAGAATCAAGATATGCATGTCATAATAATACGTGATATGTGATATGTGATATTACGTAGCAATATCACTTTTTATAACCCAGAATCAAGTAATAATACGTGATATGTGTGTGTTGTGTTTTTAAGTGAAATGAATCAAGATAAAATCCTCGAGCTTTATAACATAATTTGTCAAACTGTGGCATGCCCAAAATTTCCAGCTGGTATCCACCTTCTAACTCTGCCGACACCCTTTATTTTGTTACAATTCAAATGATACGTAAAAGTTATATATTATTTAATATATATTATATTTAATCTTTAGAATTAATTAAATATTATATTAAATTTACGCTCATGGTAAAAATATAATTTTTACAAAAATGACAAGGTCGTGGTCTCACAACTCATGTACCACTTTCGGTTTTTCGGGCGCACTTTCGTACGTTTAGAAAACTAGCCTTTTACGTTTCGTGGCGTGTACCTTTTACAAAAATTTGACTTACTCATCAATAAATTTCCTTTATAAAAATATAACTTATAAAATTGAGCGTTGTGGTCATTTACTTCTATAAATCAGTGACTCGTTGTTTGTCAAAATATTTTATTTTAAATTAAACGTTTTGTGACATGTACCTTTATTAATAACTAGACTTAAATTAATTAAAAACTAACCCACTTAAAGTGTAACGTTATCTTTTAAGTATTTTGATCATTTCCTTTTATAAATCCTAGTCTCATTGTTTATCAAAACATATATAATAATATTAGTTTAAATCAAAACGTTTTATGACTAGTTTGATATTGTAATTCATCTTTTTGTAACATATAAATATATTTTTATTTAAAATATATAAACTTGTACATATTGGGTATCATGGAAGTATTAATATAATAGTATAATAATTAATTTTTGAAAACTAATAATAGTTCAAAGTTTATTTTAAATTCGTTTAGGAAATCTTATAACACGTAACATTTACACTCTAAACCTATAATTCCTTTATATGCTAACGTTTATTTTAGTTTCCTTAACCTTTCTAAATAAAATAACTTAGTATCGATCGAATCAAATAACAAGGGTTATGAAATTCAATCCTCCACCAACTTTTGTCTAATCCCCAATAATTAACACTTTTGTTCTTATATACAATCACTTTTCCAAATATTCCGAATACCGTTAAAAGTAAGGGTTTTCTAATTCAAAGTGGACCTCATAACAGAGACTCTTCATCCTAATTCAATGTATCTTATAAATCAATCATTTGATATTTTCATCTAAACATCGATAAGCATAATAAACTTATTTTGAAACAAAAATACGTTCTTGTAAAGTATTATATATCTAATACCTTGTTAACGCCTTCACTTATTAAGTATTTATTATATACACATATCTATATACACATAGATGTTCGTGAATCGTTAGGCATGGTCAAATGGTAACTTGATTACATGAATATAGTTTCAAAACTTTCGAGACTCACATTACAGATTTTTTTGCTCATCGTGTCAGGAACATATAAAGATTAAAGTTTAAATTTGATCGGAAATTTCCGGGTCATCACACTTTGAAGTACTAAAGCATTTCCACTATTCGAAAATGGGGGTGGTTGGTGCCCGTAGATCTACCTTTAGAATTCGAGTCAATTAGTGTTTTTCACTAATTCTTAGGTTACCAAGCATAATAATAATAATAATAAGTACATATATCCGGTATAACAAAACAATCGTAGAATGTAGTTTCATGAACTTGTGCTTATTTTGTAAAACATTTATAAATTTGCATGTATTCTCATCCCAAAATAATTTAGATAGTAAAAATGGGACTATAACTCACTTGTGATGATTTCCGAATAGATGGTAATAAGACTTGGCCTTTGACAAATTCACGAACCTAATAATAATATTCTTGTGTCAAGATATATATATATATATATATATATATATATATATATATATATATATATATATATATATATATATATATATATATATATATATATATATAAAATTAATATTCCATACTTATGATACTTGTGATAATTTTAATTGTCCATTGTTAGTAGTCCAATGTTCGTAGTCCAATAGTCCGATAGTCCAACAGTATAAATATATATATAAATATAAATGCGTATATTGTGTTAGAATTTACTAACACTATAATATATTGTCTTAATATAATAAGACACATAATATGTATATTGTCTGAAGCAATCCGCGACCCATTGTATACATGTCTCAGGCTCGATCACAACTCAAAGTATATATATTATGTTGGAATTCACTTCGACCCACAGCTAACTCGAGATTACTTCCAATGGTGTCTTATAGTTCGTTCCAATAATATATATAGAAGAAGTCAAAATGATATGTCAAAACTTTGTATACGAATCCACGGTGATCAAATCATATATATATATGGTGTCTTACGATCTTTATTAAGACTATAATATATTGTCGTAGAACTTAATCACGACTATTATAAATTGTATTTCCATAAGTTCAGGAACAAGACATGTATAAATACATGTAGGATATAAGGTAAGTTAGCTAGGATAAGGTCAGCATCCATTTTTATTAATCAAAACCGTAGCTAAAAACAAACAAAAATATCCAATTTTGTTTTACCCATAATTTCTTCGTTACAAATCCGTTTTGAGTGATTTGATTTGCCATGGTTTTGTATCGAACCGTTATTTATTAATCTAAACAGAAAAAGTATATTTTTATAGTCGAAAATACATCTTAGGTGTCAAATACAAGAAGATAGTCATATCCGTCGTAAGAACGACATCTTGATGACTCTTTTGAAAAACATACTTCCAATTAGAGTTTAACCTTGGATTTTGGATATATTTCATATCCATATAAAATAATATTTTTTACCAAAGGAAATCTTTTAATTCAAAAGTTTAAGATAGGTTTTTAAAATCAAACCCAAAACAGCCCCCATGATCTATGACGGCGTATGTTCAGTTTTAAGGTGTCTTCGTGTTTACAAGTTTTATATCGTTATGTTAGCTTGACATACTGTCATAATACATGTGTTGAAGTATTTTAAAAGTCAAGTTAGAAGGATTAAGTTTGTTTGTGGACAAGTTTAGAATTAATCTAAACTATGTGTTGTTGTTGTAAGTTATAAACTCATAATAAGATAGCTATATGGATATGAATCGAAAAAGATTATGAATAAGGTGACTACCTCAAATTAAATGAACAAAGTTGCTGATAAAATAAGATGATAATCTTGTGATTAAAGATATCCTTGATGGCTTATAATCCATGGAGTAGAATCATAGAATGAACAAAAGTTCGAATAAGATTTATATCTTGAATTAAGATAGTTATAAGTATATGAATTGAACCAAAGCCTATATATGATTCTTACCTTGATAAAGAGGAGTAGATGAGTTAACAAAGTGTTCTTGAAGTTAGTTTATGATCAAAGTGAATGAAGATTTTCTAGTACTTGAAGTATGTGTGTTTAAAGAGTAAGAAATGGAGAGGATACTTGAAGTTCTTGTGTGTGAGTATCATGAGAGTGAAGGTAAGTTAAATAGCTGATATGAATGAGTAAAAATAGTGTTAAAAGTCATGGTTCATATATATGGTTAAGAGACTTTATCAAAATTTGGAATATAGCATAATAATGCAAACTAGAAGTTAAATGTTGGTTCCCACAAGTCTCCATCATGTTTATCCTTGTCTTGTGACTCATAGGGCTGCTAAGGAGGCTATAATTGGTATTTCATATTGGTATATACTCATAGTATTTAAGTATGGAAGCTGGGTATGATACGGGTGTAAATACCGAATGAATACGAATAGAATTCTTGATGGAATTGAATGAGATTATGAGTATAGCTATCTTTGTTGAGTATAAGTATATTAGTATATATGTTTAAGTCCTTCAAAAGTGTATTAATACATATTAATACAATACATATACATACATTTTAATTTAGAAGTTATTACAACGTTAATCGTTATATATATGTATATAGTCTTGAAGTCTTTAAGTTAGTAATCTCATTTTATGTATATAACCAATTGTTAATATATGTAATGAGATACTTAAATATCATTTAACAAACATGAGTATTGATGTACGCGAGGTGTACTAGGAAATAGTATTATTTTTGCAACGAAAAACTATTAAATACGATACAATTTTACACAAGTTATTTATTTAATTATAGAATGGATATACCTAAACCTTGCTACAACACTTATAGGCAATGTACCTAATCATACAGTAGTGTAGTTTTTAGTAAGTCCGGTTCGTTCCACAGGGAAAATTAAACAAGCTTAACGCTATATTAGTTTTAACTTATAAAAATACAAATATATATATATATATATATATATATATATATATATATATATATATATATATATAAGGGGGTTTTTACCATTTAATGACCGGTTTGTCGATTTTAAAACTTTAGTCGCAGTTAAAACCTAATGTAAAATAATAAATATAACTTAATTTAAAGCGTAAAATAATGATAATGAAATTGCGATAAATAAAGGTGCGATGAAATAAAATACGATAATTAAAAAGTACGATAATTAAAAGTGCAATTAAATACAATGACAATAAATAAAAGTGCGATAATTAAAAGTGCAATTAAATATGAAAATAAAGGAATTATGCTTATTTAAACTTCCGTAATCATGATGTTTGACGTGTTGATTTTAGTTTATTCCCATGGGTTAATTGTCCTTTGTCCTGGATTATTTAATATGTCCGTCTGATTTTTGTCCATAACAGTCCATCAGTCATAAATATAAAGTGCGAGTGTCCTCGTCAAATTATCCTTATATCCGAAGTCAAATATTCCAACTAATTGAGGACTTAAACTGTAACAAGGTCTTAATACTTTGTTTAATAATTACACTAGGATATCGACTGCGTGTAACCCAAGGTTTTAATACTTTGTTAACAATTACGCCAAGTGTCCTTGTACATAATTTTACCCCTGTTTTAATAATTCCATAGACTATTAATCCATTCCCGTGTCCGGTTAAATGAACGATTATTCGTACATATAAATATCCCGCCCATCGTGTCCGATCGAGTGTATATGGTTATTTATAGGTACGTCCAATTGTAAATCTTTGTATTAAATTAACAAAATATCATTTAATTAAACAAATATAAAGCCCATTAATAGCCCATAGTCTAATTTCCACAAGTGTCGTTCTTTTGTCCAAACCCCAATTATGGCACAAAGCCCAATTACCCAATTTTAATATTTTTAGCCCAGCATCATGATTACTTCGTCTTAAATAAGCATAATAATAACTTAGCTACGAGACATTAAATTAAAAATAACATTAACCATAACTTACATTGATTAAAAATAGCGTAGCGTTACACGGACAGAATTTCGACTTACACCCTTACAACATTCGCTAACATACCCTTATTATTAGAAATTAAAATTAAAATTAATATATATATATATATATATATATATATATATATATATATATATATATATATATATATATATATATATATATATATATATATATATATACGTTGAGATAGATGAAGGAAAAAGATGATAAAAATTCGTCCAAAACTCGCGAACTTTATAGGACCAGACCTGTCCCTGTTCACCATGCGATTGCATGGATTTTTGCCTTCCAGGCCATGCGATCGCATGGCCAGCTTTTCTAGGTCACATGTCTTTGTTTGCATTCTGCCGACGATTTATATAAATATATATAATATATAAATAATTTTAAGAATTATTTAAATATTATATTATATTTATGTTCATAGTTGACTTGTAATTTTTAGTCCGTTGCGTCGAGCGTTGAGAGTTGACTTTGGTCCCGGTTCCGAATTTTCGAACGTCCTTGCGTACAATTTAATATCTTGTACTTTGCGTTTCGCGTCTTGTACTCTTGTAATTTTGAGACGTTTCTTATCAATAATTGGAACCACTTTGATTGTATTTTGTACTTTTGAGCTTTTTGGTCGTTTACGTCTTCAACCATACTGTGCAACCACCGTTCTTACGGTTGACACCCGATTTGGTTCAGGTGACCTAATGAATTCCAGGTGAATTGCTAGGATTTTACATTCAATGGTAATGAATGCATTAAAAATGGATTTTCAGAAAACAAATCGGTTTGTAATTTTGATCAAAATATTTTCTCGTTCAAGCTCGAGTTTAGATATCATTGAATTCCATGAGTTTGTAATTCTCAATCTTTAAGGTCAATCTCAAGGATTGAGTAATATCAGGCTTAAAAGCTGATTTTTGATCTTTTAAGGAGATTATCCATTTCTGGGGGTCTGATTCATTAGTCTTATCCAGCTAATTTGTACGGCGTCCTCCCCATTTTACAAGACAGATCCTCTCATGGTTAGGATAAGTCTGACCACTTGGCGACCCTGTTTGATGCTGAGGTCCGTGGATTTCCTGCTGATTTTAGAGATGACTTTTCTAGATTTTTCGTCAATCTACAGCTGGTCTGGACGAAAACTTCCTGACCTAAATCAAGAAGCGCGTTTCTTTTTCGGAAGACTTTACTTCCTTTTAACGATGGAATTGATTCATCGTGTAGATCCATCTTTCTTTTAAATATATTACAGTAAATTGGGTAAAACTGTTTAGTTTAGTCCAAAGCAAAAGTATTTTTCAATTATTTGTTACAAAAATATGTGACTTATGTTTTAAATAACTTGGTAAAAATATTCCCACACTTGGCTTTTATTTTCTTTTATTTACCTTTTTATTGTCCTCTATTCCATTTTAAATGAATTTTAACATTTTGGTTTGTTTCTCAATTTATATCCTTTCCAAAGTAACAATAATTTCGGTGTTAACACCTAGTTTTATCGTTCATAAATATGTATAAACATGATTTTGAGTTCATTTAATTGAAAATTTTAAAATTTTTTACTAGAATTGGGTAGTCAGTATATAAGACTATGGCTGTTCTTTATTATCAGAGAGCACTAGATTCTAATACAACTACTGCGTTACTAGTATTTTTAATGGTAACCAAGTGTATAAGTTAAAATTATTTTAAAAAATCCGAAAGAATTTAATCCCTTCCCACACTTAAGATCTTGCAATGCCCTCATTTGCAAGAAATCAGTAACAATTTAAATTATTGAGGGTAATTAGCGTAGAAAAATGATTAAATTTTACCAAAGCTTCCAAACATATTGGCGTTTGTATGCTGAATGATAAATGATGCACATCATTTGTTTATTCCGTCTTGTTGTTACATCAAATTTGTTTTTCGTTTTGTCGTCAAAAGTACTAGCTTTTGCTGAACTTAGTGCCAGTCTTTGAAAATGCGCTGTTTTACCCTGTTGTGTACATGAAATAAAATACATACAATACAAATATAAACATGCATGGTAATTTAAAATGGGACTTAAAATCCCACTTTCAAATCAAATATGAAACATTAGTACAACAAATAAAAATATTAAACATTACAATAAAAGTATCATAATATAATGTGTTTAAACATAAATAAACAGAAATAATAAAAATTAAAAATCATATAGATTACCAACCGGAACTAAATCAATCTGGATAGGGGTTCCAGTTCACGTCGTCGTCCGGGTTCCATGGTTGGTGATAGGTGTACTGGTATGCCTG
Source organism: Rutidosis leptorrhynchoides (assembly GCF_046630445.1). Taxonomy (NCBI): domain Eukaryota; kingdom Viridiplantae; phylum Streptophyta; class Magnoliopsida; order Asterales; family Asteraceae; genus Rutidosis; species Rutidosis leptorrhynchoides. Next base: position 81,555,697 of record NC_092338.1, on the reverse strand, counting down.
GTTAGGGTCATAGAGAGTAAATGGTGGTCTCATCTCTGGCTGGTGTGGAGGATAGTAAGCGGGTCGGGTCGGGACGTAGTGCTCCTGAGGTGACAGCCGGCTCATAATCTAACGCTGATGATAGTCCCATCTATCATGCTGTCGTTGCCTGGAATGCTCGTAATCATTCCGGGCTTGCCACTGCTCCATCCGACGAAATCTCTCCGCGTTTGTCATGTCTACCTCATCTACACGCTGGTAGACATCAGTCATAGCCTCCCGAATGACATCCCTAATATCATCCGCTTCCTCCATTTCCTCGTCTGAACCTCTCTCTACCTGAGGATGATTACCTTCATAGGGTACTGGCTGATTGCGTCTACTCTTTAATACCTTAGCACCCGCATAAACCCTCAATCCTAACAGCTCAACCTGTTCCCTACATACCAAAAGTGGACCCCATTGATCCCTATCTACACCTAAATACTCTCCAATGAGAGTAACAAAAATACCTCCTCCAATTATCCCCCCTTCCTGCATTCCTTCCACCATCTTAGATAAATAAAAACCAACACAGTAAGGGATATTAACAAAGCCTCTTGGGTCTCGAATACACTTTAGGTAAAATAAATCATTTAAGGTCAATTTTTCCTTGTTGTGACCTCTCTGTGTAATCGAGTTAGCCAAAAATCTATGAATTATACGAAGCTCGGCTCTGTTAATATGTAAGTAGGTATGTGTTCCTGCCCGCCCAAAAATATTATAATCTGACATACGCCTCTAGACGGCGTTCGCATCAAAATTCCTATCTACCCTTTCACCACGATAAATCAAATTAATACAATCAGGTAGTAGTAATTCAGCGGGAGTATATATCTGCAAACCCTGGCCATGTCCAGCATGGACATCCTTTACATCCTACGGCCTTGTAAAAATCTAAAAAAACTTCTATCATCTAATCTATCTACATCTACATTTAATGCTATAGTACTCATAAGCTCGACACACCATTCCTTATATACATGCCTACGAATGGTGAATAGACGTTCCCAATCAGTAAAAGAAGAACTGCCATACATTTGAATCAGTAGCAGTCTAACACGGTCAGCTAGATGTACCGTTTCCAAAGGATTCCAATCAATTACCCTAGGCACCTCTACATCTTTCGTTACTAATTTGAATTTATTACTTTGATATGCCGGGTAATCTCTCCAGCTTCTATCGAATCTCAGATTAGGATGCAATGTATGTTCAGGAATTGTTGGGTATTCTACTGGCGGATGCATCAGAAATACTATGAAGTCATCAACAAACTGTAGCAGATCATAATAAGGTACGTGTTGATCAGGCTGATGTTGTTGTTCCTGTTGTGGTTCTTGTTCAGGTTCTGGCTAGTATTGCGGCTCATATTCTGGTTCAGGTTCCTGTTGTGGTTGTCTAGATGATGATGAAGCACCAGCAGTATCGGTTTTCTGCAAAACACATTAAATACAAAATTTGTGCATCCAAATATGCATTAGTGTTAGTAAAATAACAACTTAAATTAACCACAATAACATGTTTAATCAAAATTAAACTTATACACATTTTCACATTTTTTTACAATTTTACACTTTTTCAAATAAGCACATATGAAAATGTATACAAAGTTCATAAGCATTTAACTCAAATAACATGTCAAAATAGTCATTACTAACAACTAAACAAGTCTCAAATGGCAATTATATCAAATTAATCAAGTTCATGAATTTTGTACCAAAAAAGTCCACTTTAATTCTCAAAAATCGTGTTTAGGATCAAAGTTTGGATCATTTAACTACCTAAACATGTTACACTACTTAATTTAGCAATAATTCATGAAAAAAATTGGCCATAACCTGTTTATATCAAAAAGCCCCAAATTGCTCAAGAACACAAACCCTAGATTTCTAAAAATGTTGAAGTTTTTGGTTTTAAATCATGTTAAATAGCATTAATCTAGGTTATACATGCATAATATACTAACAATTTAACTCTAATTATACTAGAAATTAATAAAATTAAATTAGGTAAAATATTGGTAAATATCACAAAAACTAGAAAATTTATGAGTTTAGGGGTGTAATTTTTACCTTTTTGTTAAAGAATCCAAACCTAGGCATGATTAGAGCAAGAAATTTGACGAATTACGGTGAAAATTTGTGAATTTTAGAGGTGATTTGGGAGTAGGTTCGTGTATATGTGTGTGTTTTGTGGAGAGAGCAGAACAGCTCGACTGATATTTGATCCTGGCTTGTTTTCCAGCTCCATGCGATCGCATAGACTGGAAGGCCAAATCCCATGCGATCGCATGGGGTTCGGGTACAGTGTATTTTGTTTTTGTTTTTTTATAAAAACCTTATAACTTTTTAAAACATATATTAATAAAATTTTAAAATTTTGTTTTTTTTTTTTTTTTTTTAGAAGTGAGGGCGTTTCGGAACGATGTCCTAGTCCGTCCCTTGACAAAATTTTAAAATTTGTCATTTTTAAGCTCAGTTTAAAAGTAAAGATTTTTGGGTTTTTTAAATGTTTTTGGCATACTTAAATTCAATAAGGCTAAAAATAATGATAATAAAAGTTCTCGTCCCTCCCTTGGGTAAAGCAATTTCGGTTCAACGACCTAGTTTTCAACTCACGACGAATTTTAAAAATCATATTTTTAACTTAACGAAATAGAGTAAATTTTTGTTTTTAAATTCACACCAAACTTTAAATTTAAAATGCATAAAATTAAAAATTCATATTATTAAAATTAAAAATTCACACCAAACTTTTATTATATTTTTGTTTTTATACATACAAACTTATATTAAAAATATTAATTTTTCAAATATTTACAAACTTAAATATATTGATTTTAAAAAGTTTAAAATATTAATTTAATATTTATATATTAAAAATAAAGTAAAAATAAAAATTAAAAATCTTTTTGGTCTTTTATCCCACTTTAATCAATCAAATATTATCAAAAATATGCGCCCCTCTTTTCAGTAAAGTAATTTCGGTTCCATAACCTAGTTTAACTCATGACGAATTTTTGAAATATTTTGGGTTGATTGATTAAAGATATTTATACCTTAAGAATAAACGGTAAATTTCGCAGTGATGTACTAAATTTTTGTATGATATCAATAATTTCGGTTGCAAAACCTAATTTTATTGAATACCAATTTAATACTTTATAGCGAACAAATTAGCGTTTATTATCAAAAGGTTAAAAATAATAAAATTAAAATAAAACTGTACATACTTACCTGTAAAATAGAATTCTTAGTGACCTGCTTTAGCCCACTCATAAGAAAGTCAGACTAATTGGTTTTCCATAGCTACATAGGCGTAACCTCGAGCATTCAACGTTTTTTCTTCGAAACATATGAACGGTCCATCTCTGCATAAAGTAACGAATTTGGTATTGGAATATGTCTGATTCGTCGAGCATTTTCCTTCGTGTGACCATTTTCCGCATTTGTGACATCTTTCAAGGTGTCGTGCTCTTCTTTTCGCTGCGGACTTTGATTTTCCTTTACCAAAATGTAACTTATTATTTTCGTTCCTGGATTCTTTTCTTACTCCGTCCAATTTACCTCTGATTAATGATACCAATTCACTTGGAAGGGTGTCATTATTACGTTTAGTGATCAAAGCGTGTAGCATTAGACCATGGTTTAATACACAGGAAGTCTTCATTTCGTAAAACCTAAAAAAAATAAAAATTCAGAATGGGGGGAGAAGACTAGTTCTTTAGGGTCTGCTAGGGAAAGACCATTCGGATTCCATTCTCGAAAACTACACGAAAACAGAACATCTAAATCTAACAGAAATACATATTATCCTTTAAAGACTTGATTCTCCCCACACTTAGTTAGCTGTGGTGTCGAAATTGTGATTAACTTCGTTGTCAACTTCCATCGGACTATCTATGTAATGTTTAACTCTGTGACCATTAACATTAAATTCAATCTCATTTGAATTTATTAATTCTACTGTTCCGTACAGGAAAACTCTTTTGACTATGAATGGTCCAGACCAACTTGATTTCAATTTTCCAGGAAATAGCTTGAATCGTGAATTGAAAAGAAGAACTCTGTCTCCTTCTTTAAATTCTTTTGAATTTCTGATTCTTTTATCATGCCATTTCTTCGTTCTTTCCTTATAGATTAACGAATTTTCATATGCTTCATGTCTCAATTCTTCTAATTCGTTTAGTTGACTTAACCGTAGACGTCCAGCTTCATGTAAATCAAGATTACATGTCTTCAAAATCCAAAATGCTTTGTGTTCAATTTCTACTGGAAGATGACATGCTTTTCCATAAACGAGTCTAAAAGGTGTGGTTCCAATTGGAGTTTTGTAGGCTGTTCTAAAAGCCCAGAGTGCATCCTCCAATTTCATGGACCATTCCTTCAGATTTGATCCTACGGTTTTCTCTAGAATACGTTTTAAAGCTCGGTTGGTATTTTTAACTTGTCCACTCGTTTGTGGATGATATGCGGTGGAGATTTTATGAGTTACTCCATATCTTTTGAGAACTTTTTCAAGTTAATTATTACAAAAATGAGTACCCCGATCACTTATTAAAGCTTTCGGTGTTCCAAACCTAGCAAAAAGACGTTTTAAAAAGTTGACTACAACTCGTGCATCGTTAGTTGGGAGAGCTTGTGCTTCCGTCCATTTAGATACATAATCAATGGCTACGAGAATGTAAAGATTATTATGAGATTTTGGAAATGGACCCATAAAGTCAATACCCCAAATGTCAAATACTTCACATACTTGTATGACATTTTGTGGCATTTCATCACGTTGACTAATTTTTCCGGCCCTTTGACATGCATCATAGGATTTGCAAAGAAGATGTGCGTCTTTGAAAATTGTAGGCCAATAGAATCCAGCATCATAAACTTTTCTTGCTGTGAGTTGAGGCCCATAATGCCCTCCTATTGGTCATGTGTGACAATGGTTTAAAATTTGACTAGCTTCATCTCCGAATACACATCTGCTTATTATTCCATCGGGACAACTTTTAAACAAATGTGGATCTTCCCAGAAATAGTGTTTTATATCACTAAAGAATTTTTTTCATTTTTGGTACGACAACCCTTTTTTTAGGAATCCATATACTAAGTAGTTTGTATAGTCTGCAAACCATGGAATTTCATTATAATCTTTCTTCAATAGATATTCATCAGGAAAGTTGTCTTGTATGGCCGATTCATTTAGAACTTCTAATTCAGGATTTTCAAGACGAGAAAGATGATCAGCGGCGAGATTTTCTGCTCCCTTTTTATCTCGAATTTCAATATCACACTCTTGTAAGAGTAAGATCCAACGGATTAATCTTGGTTTGGCATCTTGTTTCGAAAATGGGTATTTAAGAGCAGAATGGTCGGTATAGACCACCGTTTTAGCTAGAACGAGATATGAACGAAATTTGTCAAAAGCAAAGACAATAGCAAGGAGTTCTTTTTCAGTAGTTGTATAGTTCGTTTGTGCTCCTTGTAACGTCTTACTAGTGTAATAAATAGGTTGAAATCGTTTTTCAATCCTTTGTCCTAAAACGGCTCCCATTGCAAAATCACTTGCATCGCACATTAGTTCAAACGGTAGATTCCAATTTGGAGTTATCATGATAGGCGCATTAGTGAGTTTTTCTTTAAGAATATTAAAAGATTTGATACATTCATCTGAAAAGATGAATGGAGCATCCTTTTCTAGAAGCTTATTCATAGGATTGGCAATTTTAGAAAAATCTTTTATGAAACGTCGGTAAAAATCGGCATGCCCTAGAAAACTCCTAACTCCTCTAACATTGGTGGGATGTGGAAGTTTAGCAATTACATCTACTTTAGCTCTATCCACTTCAATTCCTTCCTTTGAAATTTTATGTCCAAGAACGATGCCTTCTTTAACCATGAAATGGCATTTTTCCCAATTAAGAACTAGATTTAATTGTTCACATCTAATAAGCATTCGTTTAAGATTAACTAAACATGATTCAAATGTATCACCGAAGACTGAAAAGTCATCCATGAAAACTTCCATGCATTCTTCTATCATGTCGTGAAAAATCGCCATCATGCACCTTTGAAAGGTTGCAGGGGCGGTGCAAAGTCCAAATGTCATGCGTTTGTAAGCAAAAGTACCATAAGGGCACGTGAATGTGGTTTTCTCTTGGTCCTCGGGTGCTATTGGAATTTGAAAATATCCGGAAAAACCATCAAGAAAACAATAGTAGCTATTTCCGGCTAATCTTTCCAATATTTGATCAATAAAAGGTAAGGGAAAGTGATCTTTTCTGGTGGCGTCATTTAATTTTCTATAATCAATACAAACACGCCATCCTGTTACAGTCCTTGTAGGAATAAGCTCATTTTTCTCATTTGTAATGATAGTCATGCCACCCTTCTTAGGCACGCATTGAACTGGGCTTACCCATGGACTATCAGAGATTGGATAAATTAAACCTGCATCTAGCAGTTTAATAATTTCTTTCTTAACAACATCTTGCATGTTAGGATTTAGTCTTCGTTGGCGTTACACATACGTTTTATGACCTTCTTCCATAAGGATTTTATGTGTGCAATACGAAGGACTTATTCCTTTAATATCATGAATCTTCCATGCAATAGCTGGTTTATGAGCTTTTAGCATAGAAATGAGTTGAGATTTTTCATTTTCAGTAAGAGAAGACGATATTATTACATGTAATCAGATTCACCATGTAAATAAGCATATTCTAAATGGTTTGAAAGTGGCTTTAACTCTAATGTCGGTGGTTCTTCTATCGATGATTTATATCGATATCTGTCTTCTTCTTTTATCATTTGAATTTCTTCTGTTGTTGGTTCATATCCATTAGCCATAAGTGTAGCTAACATTTCAGTTTCATCAATTGGTTCAATTCCTTCTCCTAAAGAACATTCTCCTGTTCCTTGTAATTCTAGAAATTCTTCTAACAATTCTGCATGTGAATCTATAGTTTGAATATAATAACATGTATCATCTGTAGATTGCGGTTGTTGCATTGCTCTATCAACAGAAAAGGTAACACTCTCATCCTCTATACTTAGGGTCAGTTTTTTACCAAACACGTCTATCATTGTTTTAGCCGTGTTTAAGAATGGTCTTCCTAGTATGAGAGGAACTTGAGAATCTTCTTCCATGTCTAGAATAACAAAATCTACTGGAAATACTAAAGTACCAACTTTAACTAGCATATTCTCCATTATCCCTCTAGGATATTTTACTGATCTATCGGCTAGTTGTATACTTATTCGTGTTAGTTTCAATTCTCCAAGGTCTAGTTTAGCGTATAGTGAATACGACATTAAATTTATACTAGCACCTAAATCTGCCAATGCTTCTATTGAACTAAGACTACCCAGAAAACATGGAATTGTGAAACTTCCTGGATCTGATAATTTTTCTGGTATCTTATTCAACAGCACTGCAGAACAATTAGCATTCATAGTAACAGCCGAGAGTTCTTCCATTTTCTTTCTATTTGTGATTAGATCTTTCAGAAATTTAGCATATCTAGGCATTCCTGAAATTACATCAATGAAAGGAAGATTGACATTTATCTGTTTAAACATATCCAAGAATTTGGATTGCTCGGCTTCAAGTCTCTCTTTTCTCATTTTACTCGGGTAAGGAAGTGGTGGTTGGTATGGTTTAACATAAGGTTTAGCTTTTACTGTGTTATCTTCATTAACCTTTTCAACTACCGGTTCTTTTTCCTTATCTTGATCGGATTGTGGTTCTTGTGGAGTAGGAATAGCTTCATCAGAAATTACAGGTATTTCAGGTGGTTTAAGTGTAATACCACTTCTCGTGGTAATGGCTTTAGCTATTTCATTACGGGGGTTAGCATTTGTATCACTAGGTAAACTTCCCGGTTTTCTTTCACCTATCAACCTTGCTAGGTTACTTACTTCTTGTTCCAAATTTTGAATAGAAGCTTGTTGATTTCTAAATACTTGAGCATTTTGTTCATTGGTTTGTTTCTGAGATGTGAAAAACTGCGTTTGAGAATCAACTAGTTTTGACATCATATCTTCAAAATTTGGCTTTTTATCATCGATTTGTGGTGGTTTGTTTTGAAAAACAGGTCTTTACTGATTGTAAGTATTATTGGATACTTGTTGATTACTAGGACCTTGTTGGTTGTTGTATGGAGCATTTCGATTATAATTCTAGTTTTGATTGTAGTTTGGTCTTGGCGGTTGATAATTATTTCCAGGCCTTTGGTTTATGTATGAAACATTCTCTCTTTGTTCCATTGTTAGTTCAATACTGAGATAATCTTTTGTTAAATGTGGTCCTCCACACTGCTCACAACTAATTCGTATTGAGTGAATATCTTTAGTCATCTTTTCCATTCGTCTCTCTACAGCATCTATCTTTGAGGAAATGGAATCTAAGTCATGGCTAAAATCGGCTCTAGCTGCTTTAGATGATCTAAAGATATATTTTTCTTGGTGCCACTCATGTGAGTGGGAAGCAGTGTTATCAATAATTTTGTAAGCGTCAGTTGCGGTTTTCTTCATAATGGAACCACCAGCTGCTATGTCTATATCTTTTCGTGTAGTGATGTCGCATCCTTGGTAGAATATTTGTACTATTTGACAAGTGTCTAAACCATGTTGCGGACATCCTCTTAATAACTTTCCAAATCTTGTCCACACTTCATATAGAGTTTCATTTGGCTTCTGTGTGAACGTAACAATTTTTCCTTGAAGTCTCACGGCTTTAGATGCCGGAAAGAATTGTTTAAGAAAATTTTCAACTAAAACATCCCATGTATCAATCGCCCCTTCAGGTAACGATTCTAACCAATCTTTGGCTTCTCCCTTTAAAGTCCAGGGAAATAACATGAGATATATCTGTTCATCCTCCACTTCTCTTATTTTGAATAGAGTGCAGATTCTATTAAATGTACGAAGATGTTCATTTGGATCTTCCTTCGGTGCACCACTAAATTGGCATTGATTAGTTACCATGTGTAGGATTTGTCCTTTGATTTCATAATCTCACGCATTAATGTCTGGTTGAGTAATTGCGTGACCTTGGCCAGTGCGTTTAGCTCTCATTCGGTCTTCAATACTTAGAGGTTCCAGATTCTCCATAATTGAATTTGTTGAATCTGAATCACTAGAGGATTCTGATTTAATGGTTGGTTCTTCAACAATATCTGTTTGAATGATTGGTGGTTCCGGAGGAAAGATTAGTGGTTCAGGATCTATGAATTGTCCCTGAATATTCTCCGGATTCTCAATTGTGAGGTCGGGTTCAAAAAATGGATTATCGGAAATTTGAATTGGAGTACTTGGTCGACTGGATGACGATTCTAAAGAAAAATCAACGGCAACAATATTTGCTAGATGTCTTGATCGAGTTACAGGTGGTGAACGTATGAAAGGTGGTGAACGTTTTGCTCGGTGCATTCACTGAATATCCTATTAATTTTTAAAAAGAAAGAAAAATTATATAAGTTATCCAATTAATAGACTTTTCTGCTTTTGCCCACGTTTCGAATAGCCAATAGATGCAGCAGGTAGCCAGGACCCTTTAAATCGGAAGCCCACAACTCAGCCACTAACAAATCCAACTATTACTATGAAGCAGAAAATTTGGATGTCTATCAATTTAACCACTTAAAATGATTTTTCGTTGAAGTTTAAAGAAATTTTAGAGAAGAAATAGAAAATTCTATGTCCTAAAAACTAGAGTGTCGAGAAATAAGAAAGAAAAAGAGTGCGTCGAAAAATGTCGAAAAATAAAAGGTTGAAAAATAATAGGCGTCAAAAAATAAAAATAAGAAAGTAGCGCGTCGAAACTTAAAAAGGAACTAAAAATTAAGAATTAAAAGTTGCGTCTAAAAATATTAAAGCTTAAAAGAAATACTATATCCCAAATGGCAATAACTTAAAAAAGTTACTAAAATCTTAAAATGGCGTCGCAAAATTCTAAAGCACCTAAATCTTAGTCTAAAGGAAAAGCACTTAAGGGATTTTACGGCAATGCCTAAAAATCTAGAAATAAAAATAACTATGGCAAAAACTATGACTTAAAACTAAATACGCACGAAAAATATAAATATTACGCTAAAACAAATAAAAGATACAAAATATAAAAATAACTTAAAGTTGTAAAAAGTACAATTTTTATAAAAATATTATTTTTATATTTTTATTTTATAAAAGTATTAAGTTTTATAATTTAATTAAACTAATTAAACTAAAAATACAAATTAATTAAAACTAATACTAAATAATTAAATAATCTAAACCTAATTAGGGTTTTTAATTAATAATAATAATAATAATAATTAAACCCTAAACTGGTCGAACTAGGTTACCAGACCTGTCAACTCACCTCATGCGATCGCATGAGGTGTTAGTTGTTTTACCATGCGATCGCATGGTCTGCGGATCCGGGCCAAATGCCGGGCTGCTACAGTGTAGTGGCCCGAATGTTTTTTTATTTTATTTTTTTCTGTTTTTCTGTTTTAATAAATAATTATATAAATAAATAAAAACTTGTATTTTAAAAACTAAAACAAAAATAAAGAAACTTTATGATTATATATATATATAACAAACTAAAAAAATATATAAATATTTTTGTTTTTCTTTTTATATTTTCGTATTTTTACAAAAGCGTATTTTTATAAAAGTAAACTAAAATATTAATAAAAAAAATTTTATAGCGTTGCGCTTCCGGCGTTTAAGCAAGAATTTCCCCGGCAGCGCCGCCAAAAATACTTGATGTACGCGAGGTGTACTAGGAAATAGTATTATTTTTGCAACGAAAAACTATTAAATACGATACAATTTTACACAAGTTATTTATTTAATTATAGAATGGATATACCTAAACCTTGCTACAACACTTATAGGCAGTGTACCTAATCGTACAGTAGTGTAGTTTTTAGTAAGTCCGGTTTGTTCCACAGGGAAAATTAAACAAGCTTAACGCTATATTAGTTTTAACTTATAAAAATACATATATATATATATATATATATATATATATATATATATATATATATATATATATATAAGTAATATTATTATTATAAAAGGGGGTTTTTACCGTTTAATGACCGGTTTGTCGATTTTAAAACTTTAGTCGCAGTTAAAACCTAATGTAAAATAATAAATATAACTTAATTTAAAGCGTAAAATAATGATAATGAAATTGCGATAAATAAAAGTGCGATGAAATAAAATACGATAATTAAAAAGTGCGATAATTAAAAGTGCAATTAAATACAATGACAATAAATAAAAGTGCGATAATTAGAAGTGCAATTAAATATGAAAATAAAGGAATTATGCTTATTTAAACTTCCGTAATCATGATGTTTGACGTGTTGATTTTAGGTTATTCCCATGGGTTAATTATCCTTTGTCCTGGATTATTTAATATGTCCGTCTGTTTTTTGTCCATAACAGTCCATCAGTCATAAATATAAAGTGCGAGTGCCCTCGTCAAATTATCCTTATATCCGAAGTCAAATATTCCAACTAATTGGGGACTTAAACTGTAACAAGGTCTTAATACTTTTTAATAATTACACCAGGATATCGACTGCGTGTAACCCAAGGTTTTAATACTTTGTTAACAATTACGCCAAGTGTCCTTGTACATAATTTTACCCCTGTTTTAATAATTCCATAGACTATTAATCCATTCCCGTGTCCGGTTAAATGAACGATTATTCGTACATATAAATATCCCGCCCATCGTGTCCAATCGAGTGTATATGGTTATTTATAGGTACGTCCAATTGTAAATCTTTATATTAAATTAACAAACTATCATTTAATTAAACAAATATAAAGCTCATTAATAGCCCATAGTCTAATTTCCACAAGTGTCATTCTTTTGTCCAAACCTCAATTATGGTACAAAGTCCAATTATCCAATTTTAATATTTTTAGCCCAACATCATGATTACTTCGTCTTAAATAAGCATAATAATAACTTAGCTACGAGACATTAAATTAAAAATAACATTAACCATAACTTACAGTGATTAAAAATAGTGTAGCGTTACACGGACAGAATTTCGACTTACACCCTTACAACATTCGCTAACATACCCTTATTATTAGAAATTAAAATTAAAATATATATATATATATATATATATATATATATATATATATATATATATATATATATATATATATATACGTTGAGATAGATGAAGGAAAAAGATGATAAAAATTCGTCCAAAACTCGCGAACTTTATAGGACCAGACCTGTCCCTGTTCACCATGCGATCGCATGGATTTTTGCCTTCCAGGCCATGCGATCGCATGGCCAGCTTTTCCAGGTCACATGTCTTTGTTTGGATTCTGCCGACGATTTATATAAATATATATAATATATAAATAATTTTAAGAATTATTTAAATATTATATTATATTTATGTGCATAGTTGACTTGTAATTTTTAGTCCGTTGTGTCGAGCATTGAGAGTTGACTTTGGTCCCGGTTCCGGATTTTTGAACGTCCTTGCGTACAATTTAATATCTTGTACTTTGTGTTTCGCGTCTTGTACTCTTGTAATTTTGAGACGTTTCTTATCAATAATTGGAACCACTTTGATTGTATTTTGTACTTTTGAGCTTTTTGGTCATTTGCGTCTTCAATTCGTCGAATCTGTCTTTTGTTTTCACCTTTTATTATTTAAACGAATATTACTTGTACGTAGAACAATTGCAACTAAAAGCTTGTCTTTCTTGAGGGATAATGCTATGAAATATATGTTAGTTTTTAGCATTATCAAGTATATATTTATATTCATATATATGTCATTAAATAATTATTACGAATTTTGACGTTCGTGAATCGTCAAACAGACGGGGTGGCCAAATGTTTATATAAAATTCATTTCAAATAACCAAGTCTTAATGAGTTTGATTGCTTAACATGTTGGAAACATTAATTATGTAAATATTAATCTTCTATGTATTAAAAAAAAAATCTGGGTCGTTACAAAGGTCAACACGAATGTTGGTGAGTTATAGGTTTAATTGCCCGAGTCATAAATATATAAAGATAGACCACAAGATTTCATCAAAAGTTTATCAATAGATTCTACGTAACAGAGCACCCTGTAACTAAACTTAACGCTATAATGATAATTACCCTATTTGTTTTAATACACGCAAACCAACGTGTCATAAACTCAAATAACATACGTCCGTTAAAAGGCTAGCGCTCTAGCTCGGACGGGGATGTCAAGCCCTATGGATCCATATACAATTATTCGCACCCACCAGTCCATATCCTATGTACTGGCAGTTATTAGTTACCAAAGCTAAGGGTTTTTCGGTTTAACTCAATGTAGAATTTAGTATGTACTTGTGTCTTATTGCGTTTAAAATAAATTGCATGTATTCTCAGTCCAAAAATATTTAAAGTATTTAAAAAGGGAGACTATAAACTCACAGTTCAATATTGAGACTCAATATTGTAGGCAAATTGGGTAGACGTAATGATGGTAGACGACTGTATGGTTGACCTTGGATTCAAGAACAATACCCCGAACAATACCCAATATTTCCTTAACTTAAAGCGGTTTGAAACCCGAATTAAAACACCCTCGAATATACTTTATTATTATTAAACCTAAAATTAAAATTAAAATTATAAATATAAATATAAATTACAGAATAAGAGTGTGAAGATGAGTCACAGAAATCTGGCGTATTTATAGTACTTTTTCATTTACTGTAGCCCATGCGATCGCATGGGTTTTCAGTGCTTTTGCCATGCGATCGCATGGCCGCCTGATCCGCTTTTGTTTGCTAGTTCGTCGACATCAAATAGTGTGTACTGTAGCAAATAGCGTACTGTAGCAAATAGTGTTTTAATGTAGCAAAGTCGTTTTCACTGTAGCACTGTAGCAAAGTCGGTTTCACTGTACCAAATAGTGTTTCACTGTAGCAAGTCGGGTTCACTGTAGCAAATAGTGTTTTACTGTAGCAAAGTCAGTTTCACTGTAGCAAATAGTGTTTTATTGTAGCAAAGTCGTTTTTTCGAAATCTGCCTCCAGCAAGATAGGCGACGCAAAAAAGCCATATAGTGCAGGAGTTTTTACTTGTACATCTTATAATATATATATACATACATATAATTGTTCATGAATCATCGAGAGTAGTCAAAGGTAATTGAATATATGAAACAGTTCTAAAATTTTGAGACTCAATCTAACATACTTTGTTTAACGTGTCAAAATATAAATCGTATAGAGAATTGGTTTAAATAAGTCGAAATTTTTCGGGTCATCACACAATCATCAACACCTGATGCTCCACTCTCATCGACGCCAACATCACCACCTACACCGACACCATCATCCCCGGCACCTGCACCTTCCGCCACCACTGAATCTACCTCCATGGCACTCCTCCTGCTCCCACAGTCCACTTCTACCATCATCATACGCTCCCACAATCGCATTTTCAAACCAAATCCGAAATACGCCAGTCCCACTACTATTATTTCCCGAACGGTTGAACCAACTACGGTTACACAAGCCCTTTCTGATCCTTTATGGAAGGCAGCTATGCTTCATGAGTTACAGGCACTTCACAACCTTACTACATGGGATCTTGTCCCATAAGATTCTGCGTAGAATATTGTTAAGTGCAAATGGATTTATCGCATTAAATATAAATTCGATGGTACCATTGACCGCGATCGTGCTCGGTTAGTAGCCAAAGGTTTTCAACAACGTGCGGGCATCGACTACACGGAAACGTTTAGTCCCGTGATTAAGCCAGCAACATCCGTACTCTTCTATGCCTAGCGGTCACACAAAATTGGTCACTTAGTAGCTTGATATAAATAACGCATTTCTTAATGGTACTTTGCAAAAACAAGTGTACATGACTCAACCCCCAGGGTTTCCAGATGCTAAATTTCCAACGCACATATGCAAACTTAAAAAGGCAATCTATGGCCTTAAACAGGCACCGCGTGCATTGGTATTATGGAACTTACGCATTTAATACAAGGATGTGGGTTCAAACGATCTATCTCGGATGCATCGTTATTTATAAACAACGCACGGGCAGCACCTATGTATCTTATCGTGTATGTGGATGACATCGTCTTGACCAGTCCAAATCCACGAATTTTGGACGAGTTTATTCAGACGTTATCTCACAAATTTGCACTCAAAGATCTTGGTTCACTATCGTACTTGTTTACCAGTTTACAATGATCTTTTCACTAGGCCTGTAAACAAACTGAGTGAACACAAAAAGACTAGGCCATGTTTGTACATTTAGCTTTAGCTGCACTGATGGACAATTCAGGACAGGCAACCAAATTCTATAACAAACTTAGATTGATTGTATTTGGTTACATTTGTTTGTTTATATGATAAACAAACATGAACTCATACACATGCACATATAAAAAGGTCAAAAAATCAAAACCACGAAACTAATTAAGATGTTCGGGGTTGAATGACTAAGAGGACAAAAGGAGCATTCATATTCATAGTTAATTAAATACAAATATCACACAAAAACACATGTGCTTAGCCAACCTACTATATTTGCATAACCGTTTACACATATAAACATAAATAGACAAAATACCAAAGTTCACAAACATGTCCGATCGTGTTCGACTGTCCGTTTATCTGATTAGACAGCGTTGGTTGATATCATTTACAGACTAAACTACAATGTCAACAATATATATACTTCACAGACTATAAAATACATTGACAAAAGAGAAAATTCAACACAACATAATATCAATTAAACAAACAGTATGAGTATGAGTAGATAACCGGTAAAAGAAGGGAACAAGTACTAACCAGAAGGGACTTATTAGCAGGAACAGGAACCGAATTAACAACGGGTTGACCCGAATCCAAATCAACAGCAACCAAAACGACGTCGGTGAAGCAAGGGTTAGTAGATCGTTGATCAGAGTGAGTTTGCGAGTAAAGTGGGTCCCAAAACTCAAGAAAATTAACTTTAGACTTCAGTTCTAGGGTTTCACGTTTTCACGTTTCAATTCTTCGATTTCACGCTTCAATTTTTCTTCAGTCTTAATTGCTTTGTCATAACATTTTCTACAATTACCAGCGTGATTAAAGAACTCGTACTCGTATTTACAAGATATGCATCTCACCATCTCTGAATTTAGCGTCACAACAATGTGAGAAGATACAGAGCTTTTTGGAACTTTTAGCTTTTAATTTTTATGAAAAAGCTCTTAATTAATAAAAAGACTCGTTTGGTTCAACAAGCTTTTAGCTTTTAGGAGCAAGAAAAAGCTCCAAATGTAAACGCTAGTCTAACAAGCGTTTGATTCTAGCAAAAGAGCTTTTGGAATAAAATTTACTCAAATACCCATAACCCATTATAGGAATCCTTCCACGTATAACCCTATTATCCTATATTCTTCTGCCTCTATTTTTCATTTTCCACATGGCTGCATTTTCTTTCATAGCTATTATCCTGTATTGTTTCATATTATGCGCATGTATATGTAGGCCATGTATATATTGTTTCATATTATGCACATGTATATCCATTATTAATTTGTTATATCAATCTTAATCTTTGGTTTTAGCTTGTTTTTTATAGCTTTAAATTGCATGCAAGTATCTAGAATGTATGTTTATAATTATTATATCAATGTAGAGCTTTTATTTAATAACACCTTTATCATATAAGTTATAAAACTGAAAATAATTATACAAATACATACATATAAGTTCTTATTTATGTATATATAAGTTCTCTTAATCATTAAACTAGTACTACGTATATATTAATTTAGCATGAAGTATTTTTTTCATGTCCATAATTATCATTTTACTTATTTTATAACAGCTCCAGTAACTTTGCCAAACAATTAAATACATTTAAAAGCTTCAGCTAAATGCTTTCAGCTAAATGTTTGCAGCTAAACGCCTGCAGCTAAACGCTTGCAGCTTTCAGCTAGTTTTGCCAAACATACCCCTCGTATAATCACTTTACTGTCTCTTTTATAGCCAAAAACATGGTTTACTAATTACGTCGCAGCTGTGAAGTCAGAGGAAGCCGGAGATCGAAGTTTCGAGGAATCAAAACGTCTCTGGCGATATCCCATGCTCCTCACTATGGTGATAAACTGATTATCACTGATAATGATGATGGTTTGTTGAAAAATCTCTTAAGATTACTAATATCGAAGCGCCCTTGGTTCCGTGAATGCCAATATGGTTGAAGACTTCATTGCTAAACATGTCATTGCTAAGTCATTGAAGGGCCGCCCTTCAAAATGTCCACGTTCAACATATTGGAAGAAGAAGATGCTTTTATTTCTTGTACAATATGCATCATGAGTGGTATAATTGTAGGGAAATTCGTCAAAATATATTTTTTTTCAAAGTTTTCGGATAAAATACACCTTTGTTAAAAAATTGGCAATATACACCATTGAGTTGACCATCATTTTGGTAGACCATAGGTATAGAGTGGTCGACTACACATTTTTTTGCCTGTAGTCGACCACGTTGGTCTACCACTTCACAATGATGGTTGACTATGTAGTCTACCAAACATTAAAGAAGAGTTGGTCGATCACTTCAATAGGATGGTCGACTACGTAGTCTACCAAGGAGTTGGTCGACCACTTCACAATGATGGTTGACTATGTAGTCTACCAAACATTAAAGAAGAGTTGGTAGACCACTTCAATAGGATGGTCGACTACGTAGTCTACCAAGGAGTTGGTCGATCACTTCACAATGATGGTTGACTACATCGTCTACCAAATATAAAAGAGGAGTTGATTGACCACTTCAAAAGTGATGGTCGACCATGAGTTAAGTGATAGGAAGAAGTTTCTGAGGTGACGCTGATGTGGCAGCAATGTGTTTCCATTACATGTGTATGGATAATGGATAAGAGTAGTCTAAGTTTTGATGAGATAGAGGATTGCACGTGACACTTTTAATTCTGTACTCTCGGAGGAAATTTGTGACTTGGCCCAAGATGTTGGGCCTTAACGGGCTTGGGATTATTGAAAATAATGGGGAGCCTGGTGGTGCTGTAAAAGGCTTTCACATAGCATTAGATATTTTGAAGTTCATCCCTTATATACTTGCATTATTCTTTCATCCTCGTTAGTCGAGTATGAGCTATATTCACAACTTTTTAGGACAACCAATGCCAGATATTTGTTTTACCTTCTAAATCTCTTCAAACAAAATTTCATACTAGAGTTGTAATTATAGTTTGTAATCCTATTTTGCCTAATATTAATTTAATACTTTATTTATGAAACAAAAAAAAGTTGAATAAGTGTTTTGGATCGGTCCAACTCAAATGGCCATTGTTGATCTATTCTAAGGAATTACCCATTTAGATTCGAACCTATTTAATTTTGTTAACTTGAACCTTCTGCTTCTGATTACTGCACTATTATTTAGCCTGATTTTGTGGAGGCAACGAAGGACACGAAAACTGCTCGATCAACATTTTATCTGTGGCCTAAGCGTATACGAAAATCGCTATGTGGTTGGTGAGAAAACCCAACAACACAATATACGAAAGGCTCAACAAAGAGACGTATTTGATCACAAACATTATAGCTGCATGCTCTTATGTTTTCATATATATAACTTGATATTAATATAGGTTTAGATGTTCTAAAATGCCAAAATAAAGTTCAGGTCACATAGTTGTCCTTTAACAACTTCTATTATTGTGTGTTTGTATTGAGGTTTCTGTTTCTTTGAATCTGCAATCCCGTACCATATCGTGTGTGTGTGTGTGTTTTGCATATCAGTTCTGTTAGTTGTAATCAGATAAAATCTGGTTTATGATTATAAAAAGAAAATAAAAACATAAAAATGTGAAAATCAGGTCAAATTGTATCTGAATCTTACCAAAGGTGGTTTATATTGTATTCTCTTCAATATTTTTAGTGAAATCATAAATCAGTAACTATTGTTCCCGTGAATTTCTAATGCTTAAAACATGTGACGAATTATAGTGCTTTTATGCGACTAATTTAGGTGCTTTAGAATTGGTTAGGGAAAAATTCTTAACACAAGTTGATTATAGATATTTCTCACACATGCGTGAATTACTTTGTTCAGGTGAAATGTTATTATTAGATTAATCTGCTTGTTCATAATTACACGCGATTATACAAAATATATACAGAGTATAACTAAAAGAGATTACCATAAAACACCAGACAAGTCAAATTTATATTCTATCTTCAAATGGTTAAAGTACATGCAAAGTTGCAAACACATTAATAATGTATCTAGCATTTGCGCGCGCGCGCACAAAAAAAAAAAAAAAAAAAAAAAAGACACTTAAAAATAGCATGGAACTAAAAGCAAAAGATCTCTGCATTACATTACCTCATCAGTTATTATCATGGCTAGTGGCAGCGGCGGCGATTACCTGTTTTAGAAAAGTAAGCTTCATAAATATCCACAACAAGCCGAAGATCTTTCTTTACAAGCTCTAAATACTCTTCACGCTCAATTAGGTCATCCATATTGTCCAAAATTATTGATAATGCACCATCAACCAAGGTTTTTGCATTATGCTAATGAGCAAATGAGTAGTTCTTGAGTGAATTTTCCCAGTTAAGTTTCGATATCAAGAATTTCTCACAGTAGGTTTTTAGATGCTTCACTTCGTATTTGTTAGCTAAAATTATAAGATCACATGCCAAGTCATCGTCAAGAGGCGTTTCAGATGTGTAGAGGAAGTTGACAAAGGCACGCAGGGCCTCATATGAAACATCACTTAATTTGATAGTGCCACTAAGTCTTTCTTTCATTTCCGTTTCAAGCATGGCTCTGAACACTGGTGAACGGCTTGCCTGTTTATTAAAATCGATATAAGTATTAGTTAGTTTCATTTAACAGATGGCGCTTGTGTTCTTTACCCTAAAAAGATAATTAATACTTAAGTAAACCACTGTCCGTGAAGATCAATGAGATAAACAGTAAACAAAGTTTACACCAACTTTTGTAATATTATAATATAAACAAGAAACTTTTATAGAACCTAGGCCTTTCACCGGCCTTTCACCAATGGCGAAAAACCCTTCAAAAAGGGATTTGAATCCTCTAAAGTTATACAATTACATGATTGATCAAGCTCTATATTATGTGAGAAGGATTACATTATTAATTTATTTTATATTTTATTTATTACTTATGATCACTATGACTCAGAAACAAGTAACATGATCCATCATTCCATCAATGTTAGTGGAGAGGATCCCAAATTTCAAACCCAAATAAGATACAAACCGACCCGGAAGCAAGAACCAAAAAGACTGTTGAGGGGAGCGCCTCGTACCTAGGAAGCCACACCAAACAAGCCTAACACAAAACCAAACTATCAAAACTAATTAAGGGCGAGCCGAAACATTAACACACATAGGTTTATATCATTTACATAATAAACTACAATGTCTACAATATATACTTCAGACAATAAATACATCGACAAAAGAGCAAATTCAACACAACATACCATAACAAACAATATCAGTATGAGTATGACTATATTTACTAACCAGAATGGCCTTATTAGCAGGAACAGGAGCCGAATTAGCAACGGGTTTACCCGAATCTAAATCAACAGCAACCAAAACGCCGTCAGGGAAGAAACGGTCAGTAGATTGGTGATCATAGTCGGGTCCAGAGTCAAGTGGGTCCCAAAACATAAGAAAACTAACTTTAGATTTTAATTCTTCGGTCTCACGTTTCAATTCTCCGTTTTCACGTTTCAATTCTTCGTTTTCACGTTTCAAATTTTCGTTTTCAGTCTTAATTGCTTTCGCATCACATTCTGTACAAATACCTGCAGCTTCTTCGTCGGAGTTGGAGAAGCACCAGTTACTACAAGATACGCATTGCATCGTCTCGGAATTTAACGTCACAACAACGTAAGAAGATATTACCTAACTCATATAATCACTTTCGTATCTCTTATAAATAGCCAGAATCGTTGTTTACAAATTATGTTTGATTGATAATGGTATTTAAGAGCTTGTCATTTATTTATAACTAGATTTTAAGAGCCCGTGTGTTGCACGGTAGCTCTAAAAAATACTTTTCGTAATCATTACTATTTGTAGAACATTGTTTGTTGTTGATAGCAGTTTAATAACGAAACACTTTAGTAGGATATTTATTAAAACTAAAGAAATTGTAAAAATGAGTTTCGTAAACGCTATGAATCAATAGCCTTAAAATGCGACAATGAGTTATTGATAATAGTTCAAAACTAAAATAGTCAAAAACAGAGTGATAAAAATTTTGTGGCAAGATATTCAGGAAAGTCAGTTATCCTTCTGAATATGGGAGCCGTGCAGATATCCTTCTCATAGACTTTTCTGCATGGCAAATAGTTATCTAGTGAGTAACTAAATGAAATTTAATTTAAGAAAATGGTACTTAACTCATCATTAAAAAAATCTACCTCAGACATATTGAATAAGAGTTCGTTGAAATCACAGCTGAAGACACATTGAATGACTCTTGCACAAGCAATAACTACCGAATTATGGTTATCGTCAAGACACATCCTGCAAATCAAATAACAACTCAGAAGTAGCTAAAAAAATGATTTTAGCCTTAAAGAGAGTGATAATGAACAACAATCTACTATATAGCAGAGGGATATATTTTTTTTTAGAAACAAAAAATATCAAAACCCATTCACATATACAAATAACCTTTGTAAAATAAAGTCAGGAATTCAAGCTTATAATTTTTTGGATTTACCTGAGAGAGAGGAAGTTCGGGTTCTGGACCTAACGAAAAACCCCAAAGACCCTCCTAGTCAACATTCTTGTTTTAATTATCAACTTTCAATTTTAACCCTCTGGTTTCTGCAAATATTATATTGTGCTCTATAAAGAACACATGCAAGAAGAAGCAAAGCAAGAGCCCGTTGTTCAGGAACCCAATATAAAAAAAGCATCAAAACCAAGAAAAAATATCATGAACATGTATTGTATTTTGAACACAAATAAAGTACACTTTAACCATGAATAAGCAGACAGCTTATAAATATAATTACTCCGTATTACACAATTTCACAAGTATTTGAAAAGTAAAATGATGAACACAAAGAAATGGTAAAATTGAGTTTCGTAAACGCTTTCTACCAATAACCTTAGAATGCAACAATGATTGTAGTCAAAGACTCCGTATATGTTATTGTAGTCAAATGGGTCAAAATTGCCACATCTTGACATCACTAACAAATTATGAACTTGTTAGGATATTAGGACCCAAACAACACTAGTAATTCTACAAGACTACTAGCCGAGTAGTGATTCTATCAAGATCACTCAAAACCCACTTAATGAACGAAAGATAATAAATGTGAAAATGTAAGAACGACCCAAGATATAACGTGGTTATATGCAATCGGTGTGATTGCTTTAGTCTACGGACCAACTAGAGAGTGTTTATTACTGAGAATCTGTATGTGGTGTGTTACAATTGCATACAATGAGTTCTATATATAGGAGAAAACAAGAACACCATGACAACTAGCTAGGAATCTTCATCATGACAAGTAATCATCTTGTTTACCAACTAGCCATGCTTTCCACCTTGTAATGGCATGATCACAGCCCTAATTTTAGGTGTAAAGTGATTAACTTTGCACCTAAAGTGAAAGGAGGCCAAAGCATGCTCAGATGTAAAGGTTGCAACTTGCCAACTTGCTGCCAGACACCAGATGCGCCGCATCTGATGTGTGATGCGCCGCATCACTTGCTTTTCACGTTCCAGATTCATGTACCAGCATTCGATGTGCCGCATCGAGATGGTGATGCGCCGCATCTGACCCCTGATGCGCCATATCAGCTCAATGCTCCGCATCAATAAATCTCGGACTATTTTGCTCGATGAATGCGCCACATCCATGTCAAGATGCACCGCATTTG
Source organism: Rutidosis leptorrhynchoides (assembly GCF_046630445.1). Taxonomy (NCBI): domain Eukaryota; kingdom Viridiplantae; phylum Streptophyta; class Magnoliopsida; order Asterales; family Asteraceae; genus Rutidosis; species Rutidosis leptorrhynchoides. The sequence continues at coordinate 81,532,726 of NC_092338.1, read as the reverse complement.
ACTGCTTCACGCTTCCCGAAATCTGCAAAATCCGTGCAAGTGTTGGAACAGTTTTTTTTCTCTCGTTTTGTATAAATGTCTCCATAATCTAACAGAACTTACCTTTTAAGGCTAACCGCAGCTTCGTCCACCGTCTTTCCAAAATATTGGCCAACTTCTTCAATCTCATCTCATTCCTTATAAATAAATCTCATCTCATTCCTTATAATTCATAAGTGTAACCATCTAGTTGGTTGATGTAACAACAAAGTAATGAACGTACAACTCATAAATTAGACATAATTTAAATATGCAAGTATATAATCAAATATAGTGAATTGATCAATATCATAATTAGAAAGAAACAAAATGTGATAATAGCCACTTGCTTTGTTGTCATTCCTATATTGTAATAACTTGAACTATCACATAACAACAGAACAACATAACATAACAACATAACAACATAACAGGGCATCTCGCCAATTCCATGGCTTATTATATGTTTAATCACTTCTACTTTGATTTATTTACCTTCAATGGTAAGACGTTCATTACTTTGTTGTAATGACACCATGGACCCAACCATATTTTGGACACGCATAATTTATGTGTGTGTAATCCTACACAGCCTTACAAAGTGGGTAATCAAAATCTCTCGAATCTAAGTAGCTCGTTATAACAATAATACAAGTTTCTTCTAAAAAAAATGGTAACGTATAATAGGTTTCATTAATATGCAAGTTTCTTTCAACTTAAAATGGGCCTCACTGCCCAATTTGTCCACTTTGCAATCTAACCTTATGGTGAACCTATCATGTTAATGCACTTCAAATAGCCTTTTATATATAATGCAGTTAAAATTGTCTTGTTTTAAGCTTGCATCAAACTGGTAACATTACAATTAAAACGATGAGCCTAGTGAAACTTAGGCTACTCTTTTATGTTTTGATATTATTTCAATTTTTAGTTTTTATATTTATAGTTGTTTAGCACAGTAGGCACTTACAAAGTTGCAAAGTATATATGATAACAATAACGGCGGGAGAAATCATGAACGTGAAAATTACTTACCTCGCATATCATAATATATCAAAACGATGAGCCTGTGCGTTAGAAGGGGCTATTAAAAAAGTTCAAAGATAGATTAACTCAAATAATACACAAAACTACAAATTAAAAGTGGCAAATGAGAAGCTTTTACTGACCATCACATTTCTTTGTTGTCATTGTATCCTCTCTTTTTGAGTACTCTCTGAATTTGTTCTCATAATCTGGAGGCAATTATCTTCAGACTGTAACATTGACTAACTAAAGTGTGATTTCAGTACGTCCTCTTGAATCTTGATCCAGTTATCGGCTATCAACAAAAAACACGTGATTGTTAACCATTTAGTTCCAATCTGAAGTTTCAAGCTTTAATAAAAATAATACCAAACCCAAATCAGAATCATCAATTCAAAAGATATTATAACAAAGTCAGCATAATACTCGACCAAAGATGGTGTTTGAAAATCTGTGATGGGTATGATTTTGTAATAGTAATTTTTTTTAGGAATCTAAGCATACACTCTCGGTGAAAAGCCCTTACGTCGTATATACTCACCACGCATCTTAAAAATCATTCAAAATTACAACAATATATAATTTTTAGACGGTGTTAACTAAAAATATTGGCGTAGTTGATTATCTTCCCCAATGGACATCCTATTTATAAGTAAAGTAAATGGGTTAAATTTTCACTTGTGTGTAGTTACAGTAGGAAGTCCATGAACTTGTGTATATTATATTAGGAAGCCCACAAAGTCCCATCACATAACAAATAGCTTAATACCTATTACAGTAAGAGGTCAGTAGCAAAGAAAAGCGGTACCATGACCTTCAAAGAAAAATTGAGAAATTGTATCAAATTAGTCACTGTTAGTATTCCAAGTAGTGAAGCAAATTAGTAACTTAGCATCAATTACCCTTATAACAAAAGTGTTCAAAGCAAGAAGTTGAGATAGAAGTTAAAAAACACATATGGTGCTGAACAAACCTGCTATGCATTTATATTTAGTACCAAAGATTAATTATTTAAATATAAATATATAAAACACAGGGATAAAATACTTACGGAGTGTTACATTGACAGTGTGGCACTACTAATTCAGGCATTCTACATGTAATGATTGAGATTTTGATCAAAAAGGTTCATTGTGCACAGTTTGACTTCAAAATGCTTGATAGCTACCATCTTCATTTTGTTTTTGCTTCAAAATTCTAGTTTGACCTGAGGAAGTCAAACTTATATGTAGAGTCAGTCCAATTTGTGCTTGCGGGTTTTCTTATCCATCAATAACTCAATCTCCTTCACTTCCATAATATTCAAATCAAATACCCAACTCAGGCAATTCCCTCTTTCACTTAAATTATCAAATATCATAACCATTTCCAAGCATTAGTCCATTATCCCATGTAAAGTTGATGTAAAAAGTAAGGCTCCATAAATTTACAGATAAACTAATTTCCATCAATCTTGCTTCTGAAACATTGATATAGTATAGTGATTGCATCTGCTTAAACATATATGATTTTAAGATCATAATCTTGATATCAAGTTAGAAATTAGAAATTAACAGCTTTAAATAGAGAAAAATCTAAATATACTTACAACGTACGAATTCGGGATCCAAAACTTGAAATCGATCTAAGAAATTAAGATTACAGATATGCGGATTATTCCTTTGGAGATAATATCGTTGAATTGTTATAATATCCCATTCTTCTTTGAATTACAACTTCAACATTGAAATCGCATAAAAAACTGAACGACCCTAAAATCATTTATGGCTATTATTTCGAGAAACGTCAAATCATTGTCAAATACTGGCCTGGTAAGTTTCTTAATGCTAAGTATTTTCACCCGGATACTGATGTTTGGTTTCCTTTGATTGATAGCTCCAACCATAATCATTTTGGATTCCATTGTTTGAGAGAGGGAAATGTAATTAAAAGTGTGTTGAACAAAAGAATAATGATTATCTATCTTATAGATGAACGTGTGCAGTTATATATAATGCATAGAAATTGAAGTTATTTATGGAGTTGATTAGGTGGGTGCACATAAGTAGGGATTCTGTTAAATAAAAAATCAAATTATTTAAATTTGACGCGTAGATAATTGGCATATTATTCAAATTCAACAATAATATCTTCGAAAAGTCGGGCATAAATGGGAATCAGTTATTGGGAGTAAGTAAATAAAAATTGTGATTTTATAATTAAAAGAAAACGTAAAAGATTTTGTTTAATATCGCATAAAAATAGATAGCTCTAAGTCAATACGAATCAATTTTTTTTGAAATTAAAATTTGGGGTTATGAGCTTTTACTGTATCCAAATGAAGTTCACAAATACAAATTTAACAACATATAATCTTCATGGGTGACTTGGTACAATTAGATTTGTAAAAAATTGCGATAGATAACTGAGCAGTTACATAAGATGTACAAAAGGAACAGTTACAATCAATAGAGTAATTTGACAATATGTTGCAATAAAAAGAAATAATTCATGTAAAATCGATGAAATCGACATATAATAGCAATAGTCAATTGATCAAAAAATATGCATAAGATGAAAACGGAAATAATACAATCAAGAATATCAAGATTTTCGTTAAATCTACAATGATTGACTTTAAAACAATTATAAATCCAAAGTGAGGAATCAGAAAATTGGTTAATCAAATACATCCAACCATACATCACGAATTGGAAAAAAAACTAAAAAGGAGAACTTACCTTGCTTTTCTATTGTGCAAACGATTGATGGAATCAACAATTGTATATGATTAGATGCATATCTCAAATGTAAAAAGTCCCCTAATCGGCATAAAATAAAATAGGGCTGGATTTCCAAAAGTGGTCGGTTTTAGGATCGATAATCGTGGTTCAATTGAAGCATTCAACCGAATATAAGTGTTCCAAAAGTGGTCGGTATTGGCGAAACGGGTTAGGGTTTCAGTTTTGAAGAGAGAGACGGTTTGAGATGATAAGTGGTGGTTTTGAATCTAATCCGTATTAAAAGGGGACATGTGTAATTTTTTAAAATTAATTAACATTAATCCAGATTAATTAGTGAAATTACACGCGGATTAAGAGGCTGAGGATGAATATCTGAGTGACACGTCAGCATTAAGCTTCATGCTTTGTAAAATGTAGAGAAGATTGTAAACTAAATCCAACTAAATTAATTAAAAATATAATTACTAAATAATTTTTAACAAATCTTATCCAAGTGTATCGATCTATGTATTATCTGCTGAAACAGATTATGTGGATAAGACTCGAAAGAATGAGACGGCTGATCTGTGGCATGAACGTCTTGGGCATGTGGGATACAATAAGTTAAAGGAGATGATGGTGAAACGCATAGTAAATGGGCTTCCTCAAATTGATATCCGAACAGATACAATATGTGCTGGATGTCAATTTGGCAAAGCTCACCAATTGCCATTCAAGGAGTCAGCGCATCAGTCCAAGACACCACTAGAGCTCATACACTCAGATGTCTTCGGCCCAGTGAAACAAACATCACTTGGAGGTATGAAATATATGGTGACATTCATTGATGACTTCTCAAGATATGTGTGGGTTTACTTCATGAAGGAGAAGTCGGAGACTTTTCTGAAGTTTAAAGAGTTCAAGAACAAGGTAGAAAGTGAGCTCAATACTAAGATTTGGTGCTTACGCACAGATAATGGAAGAGAATATTTATCGACTGAGTTTAATATCTATCTTGAGAAGCACAAGATTAGAAGACAATTAACTTGTCCCAATACTCCACAACAGAATGGAGTCGCAGAACGCAAGAATCGTCACCTTACTGAAACTTGTAGAAGTATGCTTCATGGTAAGAATATACCAGACAGATTTTGGGCCGAATGTATGAGGATGGCATCGTACGTGATTAACAGACTCCCACAAACAAAGTTGGGATATATTTCACCATATGAAAGATTATGGAAGATCAAGCCAACCGTCAACCATGTCAAATTTTTTGGATGTGTATGCTACGTCTTCGTACCAGATCATCTACGAAGCAAATTTGATAAGAAGGCAATTCGGTGCATTTTTGTCGGTTATGATGATTCAAGAAAAGGTTGGAGACGTTGTGATCCAAATACTGGAAAGTGTCATACTTCAAGAAATGTGGTATTTGATGAAGCTTCTTCATGGTGGTCACCTCAAAAGATAGAGCTTCCAGAATCTCATGGATTAGAAGAAGGTCCAGAAGAAAAAGAACCTAAAGATCAGATATTGGATCCAATAAAAGAAGGAGAAGGGTCGTACTCTAAGGAAAAGAGTCCATGGAAAACTGGTGTACATCAATCTAAATCTGAGGAGGTTCGTCCAAGCCAAATGGAATTCAAGGAGCATGCACAAGAATTACAGAGATCAACAAGACCGAGGCAACCTAATCCAAGGTATGCCAGTGCTGCTCATGTGGATGAATCAATACCTATTGAGCCTTCTACTTATGAAGAAGCAGCGCAAAATCGAGAATGGCAGAAAGCGATGGAAGAAGAAATTAATGCACTAAAAGAAAACCAGACATGGAGTTTAGTTCCAAAGCCAAAAGATGTGAAACCAATATCTTGTAAGTGGGTTTACAAGGTGAAGACTCGATCAGATGGCTCCATTGAAAGGTATAAAGCTCGACTTATTGCTAGAGGTTTTTCTCAACAATATAGGCTGGATTATGAAGAAACGTTTAGTCCAGTGGCGAAGATCACAACAATGCGAGCTCTACTAGCTTTAGCCGCTAGCAAATCTTGGAAGTTGTGGCAGATGGATGTCAAGAACGCTTTCTTACATGGAGAACTTGACAAAGACATTTATATGGAGCAACCAAGAGGCTTTGAGAACAAGTTCCATCCTGACCATATCTGCAAATTAAAGAAAGCACTATACGGCTTGAAGCAGGCTCCAAGAGCTTGGTACGGGAAGATTGGCGAGTTCTTAATACAAAGTGGTTTCACAGTTGCTCCTTCAGATTCTAGTTTATTGGTGAAACAAGATCAAGGAAAACTAGCCATAGTGCTAGTACATGTGGATGACTTAATCATCACGGGAGATCACTATGAGGAGATCCAAAGAACAAGAGAGAATCTATCTATCAGATTTCATATGAAGGAGCTTGGAAAACTCAAACATTTTCTTGGACTCGAAATAGAGCAGAAAAGAGAAGGATTATTTCTGGGACAACAGAAATAGGCGCGAGATCTTTTACAAAAGTATGGAATGCTTAATTGCAAACCTATCTCAACTCCGATGGATCCGAATACAAAACTACGAGCAGATGAAGGAAAAAGTCTTCAAGATGTTATCATGTATCGAAAGATGGTCGGAAGTCTTATTTATCTCACACTAAGCCGGCCAGACATATGTTATGCAGTTGGAGTGGTTAGTCGATACATGAGCAATCCGAAGAAGCCTCACCTTGATGTTGTACGACGCATCTTAAGGTATGTTAAAGGCACTATCAACTTTGGTATTTTATACAAGAAAACAAAAGAATGTCACGTGAATGGATATTGTGAAGCCGATTACGCTGGAGACTATGATACACAACGGTCAACAACTGGATACATGTTTAGTCTTGGATCAGGAGCAATATCATGGTGCAACAAGAGACAACCAACAGTATCCTTGTCAAGCACTGAAGCAGAATATCGATCGGCATCATCAGCAACACAAGAAATTACATGGTTGAAACAACTAATGAAAGATCTTCATCAATCAACAGACTATCAAGCAGAGCTTTTCTGTGATAACCTATCAGCTATACGTCTAGCAGAGAATCCAATCTTCCATGCAAGAACAAAACATATAGAAGTGCACTATCACTATGTTCGCGAGAAGGTCCTTGAAGGGGAGATCAAGATGATGCCAACAAAGACAGATGAACAGGTTGCAGATATATTCACCAAGAGCCTAAGTAAACCGAAGGTTACAAAATTCAGAGAAGCACTTGGAATGGTCTGCAAGACATCGTTGGAAGAAAATTTGCATTGGGGGAGTGTTAAAATACAATGCAAATTTGGTATTAGTAGATATATATATGTGTAAAATATCTAGATATTAATATGTATAAGAAAATATCTAGAATTTAGAATATGGTAGGAAAAATCTAGAAATTTGTATTTGATAGGAAAAATCTAGATATTTGTATGTGTAGAAAATATCTAGATATTTATCCATGGAAATATCTATTTTTTAGAATGTTCCATGGGGTAGTATAAATATGGGTGATGAGTAGTTCATTTGTGTAAGGTGTGAGTAAGTGAAGTGTGAAGTAGAGAAGAAGTAAGAAGTGAAGAAGAGTTAGAAGTGTGAGTTGTGAGGAGGTAAGAAGAGTGTGAGTTAGAGAAGAGAAAACTTATAAGTAAGTAATATTGTAATTGTATTTTGTATTAATAAAAGTGTTCATTGTTAAGTTTCTCGGTTAAGCCTTAGTTCGTGTTTGAGTTCTTAGTGCACTTGTGTTATTTTTATATGGTCGGCTCTGCCGCCTAAGTGATATATGGTCGGTTATACCGCCTGAATGATATATGGTCGACACTGTAGCCTAAGTATTATTGTGCACTAAAGATTTATAAAATTAAAGGCTAACCAATGTTAAAGTGTTGGTGTAGTGAGTGAGTATAACCTAGGTCCTTAATAGTGGGTGTGTTGAGCTCGTCGAACCTTACAACAACGAATATAATAATATGTACGAGATATTAGAATCTATTCATCAATCCTTTAAAGGCAAAAAGTATTCCAATTGCAGTATATAATCAATAATCAATATTTGAACATAAAGAATATTTTATAATTCTAATGGTGCACACTAATATTTAGTCTTCAACCATTTAATTAATTAAATAATACTCCATATTAGCTACAGTACGTTTACAATCGTTAGCCATATAAGCGTTTAATATAGAACTAAACAATAGCAATATAAACAATTTTATAAAGGTACGTCTTTTATTACGGACCGGAATCCAATCCATCCAATTAACAATATAAAGCAACCGTTTAATTCCTAGTACGTCAGATCTGTTCTAACAAATACATCTCAGTTTCGCATGGAAAAAAAAAGATCTGTTTAAGTTTGTAGGAATATAGTATACGAAACTGAAATAGCCAAGCATATAATCAACCAAAAAGAGAAAGTTAAAACGATCTAACCGATTGAAGGGTTAAACCGGGCTTGTGTTTGACACAATTCCCTTAAACAGATTCGACGTCTGTTCCCAGGGTACACCGGTCCAAAGCAGCGTACTGTCGAACTTGAACACTTGCCTGAAAGGTAATCGGAACGGAGAGACCGTTGATGTTGAAACCGCGAGAGCAAACTAGAGATTGTGAGTGTGTTTTTCTTGCTAGGCAATTTTGGTGTATCTACCAAAGAGCAAGATGGTGTCTATTTATACACCAAATAAGCAACTCCATACATTCTTTATTTGACATAATAGTCATAAAACATGGAGTGAAAACTTTGACTAAAGCTAGTGTATTAGGTTAACCTAACCCACATCAAATAATGCTCATAATACGTGTAAATGACACCATACATATTTCATAAAAGAAAACACAGCTGGTGGGTCAAGGGTTAGGTGCAAAACTGACCCAAAAACCTCATCTTTCTCTCAATTTCCAGCAGCAAACACCTCACTTTGAACCATGATATCTCATTCACCACTATGTAACTTTGGACACTTAATATATCGTTGCAAAGCCCTCGTCAAGAGCTACGTAACCATATAAAATATCACTCATAAATATGTCATATACATATAGATATTTAAGTCCAAAGTTTGGAAAAAATGCACCAACATTGATATTTAACACTTTTTCCTAACCATCCCCAAGATATGATGCAAGCTTTTGATGTTCTAAAGAGCCAAAATAAAGTTCAAGTCACGTAGTTCTCCTTTAACAACTTCTATTATTGTGCGTTTGTATTGAGGTTTTGTTTTTTTGAATCTGCAATCCCGTACCATATCGTGTGTGTGTGTTTTTTTTTTTTTTTTGTTTTTTTGTTGCTTATCAGTTCTGTTATTTGTAAACACAAAATCTGGTTTATGATTAAAAAGAAAGAAAAAAAAGCATAAAAATGTGAAAATCAAGTCAAAATGTATCTGAATCTAGACCAAAGATGGTTTTACATTGATTTTTCTTCAATTTTTTAATGTAACAATAAATCAAAACTATTGTTTCCGTGAATTTCTTATGCTTAAAGCATGCGACTAATTGTAATGGTTTTATGTGACTAATTTAGGTGCTTTAGAATTCGTTCGGAAAAAATACGTAACTCAAGTTGATTGCAGACATCTCTCACACCTGCATGAAATACTTTGTTTAGGTGAAATGTTCTGCTTGTTCATAATTACACACGATGATACAAAATATATACAAAGTATAACTAAAAGAGATTACCATAAAATACCCATATAAATCAAATTTATATTCGATTTCAAATGGTTAAAGTATATGCAAAAGTTGCTGTCACACCCCCAAAATGGGCCAGGGGTAATTGTGACCAATCATATCATAACACAGTTGTATAAGCGAGAACGACTCTAAATGAGACGTTTTATTTATTAAATAAACAGCGGAAGCATTATTCAAAGTTTTACATCATAAGAGTACAGTAAATGGAAAATGTCTTAAACAAAATGATAAATATGAATGATGGACTCCATGCAAGCAGCAAAGCATACATCAATCATCTAGTAGCAAGTAGCAGCTAGCTCAATCATCACCTGAGACAAAACGCGCTTAAAGTGTCAACCAAAAAGGTTGAGTGAAATTCATAGGTTTATAAATAATATCCAAAGTTTTAGACCACAAGATTTAGTTTAAAGTTGATTGATATAGAAATATCAATCTAAATGTGTTGCTGCATTTTGTAATATCGCTACTAAACAAGTTTACCCTATAACACCTTGTATTGTCAGTGTCGTGGAATCATTATTTTGTAACCAAAGACCAACGGTCGAATGGTTAGAGACGTTACTCTCAATAGGCCTACTCACAATAATTAAGTTTGCATTTAAACGTAGCAATTAACGATATTACGGTAGGGATTTAGCATGAATCAAAGCATGATAGCATAGTTAACAATTTAGTACTTGTGTCTAAGCGTAAAACAGTTATAAAGCAAGCATGTGTCTCACCCCAAAAGTTATAAAACAGTTATGAAACAGTAAAAAGTGGGGCTATGAAGTTCACCTTAGTAGCACACGAAAGAATTGAACGGAAGGACGTGACCGAGATCTCAACCTAGAGATAGAACGTATGATCAGACATTGCCTAAGACAATAGTATATAGTACTATATTGATAGTAATGGTTCACTAAAGAATTTCCATTTTCAGAAGGTTACTATTTATGGAAAGTTTCCACTTATAGTAATTTTCCAATTTTAGAAAGTTCGGGTTAATCTTTAACAAGACGTTGTATAACTTTACTCAAACTTCGTTGCTATCAAATAAGTCAGGAATGACCAGATGTAACCGGGGGCCCAGGATTCTTGACCAGAATCTAAGTCATGGCATTCGAGATCTACAAGCTTACCCATAAATGGCAACCTAGACATCATTCACTTACGACCGTGAGTAGCGATGAAGTTCACATGAATTATACATTATCTTTGATTAACCTTCACTTTAGGTGTATACACACAACGAATTATTAATGTACTTAATAATTATATATGTGATAATATAACCTAAGTTTTATTTAATATTTAGTTATTATACCTTAGTATGTCTTATATATATTAAATATAATTACCTTTAAATAAATACCTAAATTACTTCAAAAATAATAGTGTTTTATTAATCGAACATTATTCAAAAATGTCTAAATAATAAATTAAATATCTAAAAATTACATACATAATTTTTATAGTCTTAGTTAATCATATAGATTAGTATAAAAATTTAAGAAAACGTTTTTATTATATTTTTGTATTTATTTTTGTTTTTACCCTTAATGTATTCACAAAACAATTTTAATTCTACATAATTACTAAATAAACCCAAATAATTATTTTTATAATTTTTATAAGTTTCTATTAGTCTAATAACCTGTAGAAAAATATTTAAAAAATATTTTTTTATTATTTTATATTTATTCTTAATTTACCTTCAAATTACATAATAATAGAGTTTAATTATATAATAAATACCAATTCATCCCAAGTAATTATTTTTATAATTTTTTTATATCTATATAAGTTTTACAAACTCAGAAAAAAATTATATATATTTTATTTTTGGTTAAAAGTATTTATTACAAATTTTACATTATTTTTACGTTTAAACACTACATAATTCGTATTTAATTATAAATAATATTCCATAAATTATCAAAATTATTTTTATGCATCATAACACTTATAATACTAATTATAACATATAAAAATAATTAACTTCGAATTTTACAAAGAATATACAATAAATATAAATATAAATGACAATATTGAAAAAAAATTAATAAAAATAGAAAGTACCTCAAATTTTCTTCAAGGTTTTGAGAGAATAACTTAAGTTTTTGTGTTTGGCAAGAAAAAATGAATGTGGAGCCATGTATTTATAGGTAAAAAATGGTTGGTGAAAAGAAAAAAAATAATAAAATAAAGGTGCCAATTTTGACAAAATAATAAAAACATGTTAAAAATGTTTTTATTAAGTTTTTGTTTTTGAAAATATTTAGTCAAAATTCATGGGCTCATTATTTAATTTATTAAAAAAAATCTTATTTATTTTTATTTTTATTTTTTTATAAGCTAAAAATATATATAATGATTAAAATAACTTATCATTTAATTAATAATTATGTTACATATAGTTTTAAATATAATACGCATTAATATTAACTAAAGTTACTTTATATAATTAGTGTAAACTTTAGTTAACAGAACGTGTCAACTAAAAATAAATATTTGATCAACGTCGAATTTAATTATATATTACGTATGGATAACAACCCTATAGTCAAATTAGTCAATTCAGGTATGGAAATATGAGGGTTGTTATAGTACCTACTCGTTAAAAGAAATTTCGTCCCGAAATTTAGTTGTTACCATTAATCGGTGTTGTTCGTACATAGACGAGGATATTTACATTTTATTTGGTTTTCATGTTCCCAGGTATGCTCGGGGCCTTGCGTGAATTCCAACGGATAGAATATTGTTCTGTTTCAAGAATTAAAATCATACATACCATAATTTCTACAAGTTCTTCTACGAAGTGCATTTTATTATTAATGCGGAGATCATTCAAAATGATGATGTTATACAAGTCATTTCAGTAAATTGGATATATAAAATGTGTTATGAATAATATCGAGCTCATTTAAACCTTGAGCGTTTATGCCACAATGTTAGGGTAGACAAAACAGAGAGTAGTTCATGAAAATTATAGTCATGAAGTTTGATAGAGATCATCATTGTTTACAACAAGAATATTGTAATGATGAATATAAGTTGAAGAATAAAGTTTTATCACTATTGAATAATATAGATAGAACGATTCGATTATAGAAAGAGTATAAACGAAGCTATCATAAAAGAGTGAATGAGTAAATTAAATGTTCACCTTAACTTTTGACGTAGTCACGATTGATTTCCGGAATTCAAGGGATTAAAGGAAATCTTCGTAATCTATAAGATTTGATTATCCGGTATTTACGGAATTTTAGGATTTCTTTGATTAAATGCGATGAATTGCCTCGATTGCTGTATTTGGAAATTTTGCTATAAATTAGCTTCTTCCGTTTCATTATCTTCACCACTTCTATACTTTCTTCCTAGATTCATACTTCCAAAAGATTTGTTAATATGCTCAATCCCGTATTGATATTTGTTATTATATTGACCATATATGCAGTCATGCTTCTTTTTCTTTTACCACCAGAGGAATCTGTTTACTTCTACTATGCTCTTGGGGTTATAGTATTTTTAATTCTCCCGTGTCTTTATGTTGCTATACGCATTGATATACACGATTTGTAATTTTCGTGTTGTTATCGGGCTTTGTATTTTCCCTTATATGTCGGAGCTCTTTACCTTTTTATTTTGCTCTCGACTCTAAGTTAAGCGAGTAATGGTCCAGAATTTGTAGGTATGAAGTTTCGAATGAACCTAATGTTCTAAGCGTAATATCACGATTTGATTTGGTAAATTACCAGAATTACTGAGGATAGAACTATCAAGAATATATGTTCTTGATATGTTCAGAGATTAAGTAGAATGTAAGAGTCGTGTAACATGGTAAATAATGATTATAAAGTCTATGAATCATCATCTTCCATTAAAAATTTAGCATAACTTACTGTAATATAATCACGTTGGCCTGACGTCATTATATTATACTAACTCATGCTTCAATTTCCAATATTTCTTCAAAACATTTATAATTTAAACTTGAATTTTACTGAATATAGAAACTAAAATAGTTTCCTTTATAAAGATATCGCAAAGAGATACTTAATTGTGGACAAGAATCGTTATGAAAATATCTTCAGAAATATAGAGGATATTTATAACGACATTTTGGAATTTCTAAGTTCGAAGGTTGATGAAGAAAAATTTTCCGCAAGCTTTTAACATAACTTCGGAGCAAGATATTCTCTAAAGATTTCATCGGATCCAGAATTACCTGGATTCTTTGAATATAGGGTTTGGTCCTTGTATTTGTCCTTGGTCTCCTCCATGGTTAGCTCAATCCGTTTTTCAGTTCCAAATTTTCTTTTGAGCTTTTCCAACGTACCATTCTTTATTATCAAACTTTTGGCCATTGAGACCATCTACAATTTTGTTGTTTCCTCTGCATTTAATGCAGCCATATTTGATTCATCGGTTATCAATCCGAGATGGTTTCAAGAAATTTCATTTTTAGATGATTAAACGCTGATTGTAATCGTCAACGGTTCTAATGGTTGATGAATAGGCGTTGTTGATTTCAAAAGTAATGAACGATAATTTCGGTGGTTTGATGTGATAATTCATCATAGAATACGAATGAATATAATTCATGAATGTAGTGATCTTTAGGAAGATTACACTTGCTAAAGCTTTACTTGGATTCCGATATGTCCAAATCAGAATAGGTAATTAAATTTGTATGAAAATGGTTGTTCTTTAGTGAACGGATACATATGTGGATGTAAGTAGTATAGTTACTAATTATTGAATCAGAATTTGAAGAATGTACAATGTAAGATATTGATGTGAGATATAAATATTTCTCGGGTTTTACCTACCTGTTAAAATATTTTCACAATTAACAGTTTGTACAAAAGAATTTTTAATTACAATCTTTATGAAGATATACGTTCATATATGTATTCTTCACGTATAATATAGATTTAATGAGTTAATATACTATTAAAATCATTTGATTTGCGGTTGAAGCGAGAATAAATAATCTTCAAAACTTGAGAGATTACATAATCATCGCAGAATCTTTCTTTAATGAAGTTATGAATCAATACTCCATCGTTCATTGTTATTGATATACCTCGGTATATGATGTTGATGCTCGTGGAATTCTTGTGAAATTCACAAGGCACGAATGATGTTTTCTAAAGAGTTTTGAGTACATCGAAAATGAAAGTGTAAAACCAAACATGTATTTGAATAATACACTTAGTTTATTATGAAATGGAGTTTATTGTGATGAAGCAGTGATTAACGAGGAATGTATATCATAACATATTAGTGATATGAATTAACCAAGTAGTACATACTATTTAAGATTCACACGTAATAGCTTAATACGAAAAGATTTATTATTGTTCCAAACTATATATATATATATATATATATATATATATATATATATATATATATATATATATATATATATATATATATATATATATATATATATAAAGTATACATATATAATTTTCAGGAAGAATGAGTCAATACATCTTAACTCATTATTACTAATATTCCTTTATGGGGCGTATGATGTTGATATCCGAGGTACAGATTATGGTGTTTGTTATTGGTGAAGCTGATGTTGTTGGTGGTGATGCTGTTGGTACTGGTGGTGATGCTGGTTATGCTGCTGGTGCTACTGCTGGTGCTCGTAGGTTTCGCACCATATTCTCCAGAGCCACCACTCGAGCGCGAAGCTCATTGACTTCTTCTATTATTCCGGGGTGATTGGCGGTTCGGACAAGTGGATGAATAAGATCTAGAATTTTAGATATTATATATTCGTGACTGGATACCCTGGAAATGAGGGTTAAAATAGTGTTCCGAACGGGTTCGCCGGTAAGTGCTTCAGGTTCTTTACCAAGAGGTGAATTCGGTTGGTGGAAGGGATCACCTTCTTCTTGTCTCCATTGATTAAGTTTACTACGAACCCATCCCCAATTCATCCAAAATAGATGATGACTAATTGGTTGGTTCATTCCGGTTACGCTGCCATTGGAGCTCG
This sequence comes from Rutidosis leptorrhynchoides, assembly GCF_046630445.1. Taxonomy (NCBI): domain Eukaryota; kingdom Viridiplantae; phylum Streptophyta; class Magnoliopsida; order Asterales; family Asteraceae; genus Rutidosis; species Rutidosis leptorrhynchoides. The sequence goes on along the minus strand of NC_092338.1, from coordinate 81,517,255 downwards.
AGGAGTTCGAGGAATTATGTGAGAAATCCATATTATCTGATCGGAATAAGGGTTTTTGTTATGAGATGAGTGTTGAATATTGAATGATATATTTGTCTTCTTGATATACGTATATATAGCAAAAAGATTTCCGTAATTTACGGAGGAAATTTAGGAAAAGTGTTAGACAAAGTTTATTAAGATAGATATGATAAGATATAATAAGATATGATGTGTCTATAATCCAATAATAGCAGTATGACGTGTCGAGATCATAAAATGATAAGTATGTAATCTGATAATCTTTCGATTAAAGACTTTCAATTCGTAATGGCCTATTCAGGTCTAGGGGCTTGAGCTATAGGATCTTTTAAATCGGTAATCCAAACCCTTCCATTCTAGAGTTTCGTAGACGCCATCCGTCAAGAAAATTCAATAACGAGAAATAAAAGGTATAAAAGTAATGAATATGAGTAGTGATGACATTATAATGTCTTTGAGATTCTCGATAACTCAATGACATTTTTCGGTTCGCAAACTGATGCATAAAGGCATAAAGCATATAGGTACGCGATATAACAGGGAGTTATATACGTTTGAGTATGAATAGTAACAAATATAGGAGTTTCAAAAATTCATGGATAATATTACATATGTAATACACAAAACCATGATAAATGACATAGAAATGTCGAGAGCGGTGTCGCATTTAAATGTGGTGGCGGAATTGAATAGTACTTAGGAGAATGAGCAGAGTTCTTAGATTGGCTCGGCATTCTAAGATAAGTAAAGTTTCTAAAGTATAGTGTAGCATTTAACAGTTAAAGGCAACAATTAAAGGCACTATAGTCAAAGGAAGTTGTAGTCCTACATTGCTAAGGTACCTAATTGTATAAGGCACACATAAGATGCAATCCTGGTTCTCTACAACAACCTGCTCTGATACCAATCTGTAACACCCCAGGCAAAACGTTCCCCGTAGCATGATATTGTCCGCTTTGCAGAGATAGGGACGTACCCTTGTCTCCCCCGTAGGTTGCTCACGGATTTTTCTTGGCGACCAAACACGACGAGCACTTTCCCAGGAGGTCACCCATCCTGGTAGTGCTCTCGCCTGAGCACGCTTAACTGCAGAGTTCTCATGGGATCTGCTGCGCTTGTGGTCCCAAAACGCGTCATGCTAGAAAAGGTCTCCACACCCTTATAAGGCATGATGCGTTCCCCTCTCCAACCGATGTGGGACGGATGTAACACGGATGTTACAGTTGCAAACACACCAATAATGTAGATAGCATGTTCAAAAAAAAAATAAATAAATAAATAACGTTGCTAAAAACACTTAAAAATTGCATAGAACTTATAAATATCAAGATCTCAATTGGCATACTACAAGAAAAATGAGCTTTAGTGACGAAGGCTATTGGTCACTAATAACACTAAAATGGTCACTAAATGAAGTTAGTGACCAAAATAGGTTGGTCACTTCTCGTCACTATAGATCCGTCACAAAATATTTTTAGAGACCAAAATTGGTCACTATAGTGACCATTTGTTTGGTCACTAATATCGTTTAGTGACCAAAATTTAGTGATCATTTTTTTAATGGTAACTAGATAACATTATTAGTGACCAAATATTGAGTCGTCACTAAAAGATCGTCACAAATGGACATTTTTCTTGTAGTGGCATTATGTTATCTTATCACCATGACTAGTGGTAGCGACGACGTTTACCCTTTTAGAGACGTAAGCTTCATAAATATCCATCACAAGCCGATGATCTTTCTCCAAAATCTTTAGATACCCTTCTTGCTTACTTAGCTTATCCATATTGTCAAAAATCATCGATAATGCAGCATCAAGCAAGATTTTAGCATTATGCTGATGAGCAAATGAGTAGTTCTTAAGTGAATTTTCCCAGTTAAGTTTCTCTATCAAAAATGTCTCACAATAGGTTTTTAGATGCTTCACTTGGTATTTGTCAGCGAAAATTATAAGATCACATGCCATGTCATCGTCAAGAGGCGTTTCAGCTATGTAGAGGAACTTGACAAAGGCACATAGGACGTTATGTGAAACATCACTTAGCTTGATTGTGCCACTACGGCTTTCTTCCATTTCGGTTTCAAGCATGGCTCTAAACACTGGCGAACGGCTTGCCTGTTTATTGATATAGAGATAAATTAAAGGAGTCACATGCTTCCACTGTTAATCATCCCTTTAGAAGCCGGTTTTGTATAACTCATCGATTAATGTTGAGTACTCCCCGGTTAGTTCTTTTTCGGAACCGGCGAGCTGTTTTCTTAAAATCCGAGTAATTAGTTAGGTCAATGTTGGTCAATGGGTCAACATCGAATTTTGTTGGTCAAAGTTAAATTTAGTCAGCCATCGAAATCAATATTGGTCAACATTTTAATATGAATTTTAAATTAGGGTTTTAGAGTTTTTAAACGAATTAAGATTATGTTTATGTTTCTACATAATTAATTATTATGTTTAATCCTGAATAGTCCCTAAAAAAATGTTCAGGGTTGATCAATAACCAAGAGTACAAAAAGAACATTCATATTCATATTTAATTATAAATATTTTTAAATTAGGGTTTTAGAGTTTTTAAACGAATTAAGATTATGTTTATGTTTCTACATAATTAATTATTATGTTTAATCCTGAATAGTCCCTAAAAAATGTTCAGGGTTGATCAATAACCAAGAGGACAAAAAGAACATTCATATTCATATTCATAGTTAATTATAAATATCATACAGAAATATAGTATGAGTTTAAACAATCTACTATAATCAAACAACAGTATACACATATAAACGAACATAATCAGAAAAACCTAACCAGACAAATCAATTACCAAAGTTAGCGAACAAGTGAGACCCTTCAGTCGGGTTCGAGTCCGTTCATATCATTTTACAGGCCAAACTACAATGTATACAATATATATACTTCACAAATACGGAGTAATAAATATATTGATTGATATTGGCAAAAGAGCAAATTAAACACAATATAATACTGTATAAATTTAACAATCAGTATCACATCAGTATAATTACCGGCCAGTAAAAGAATTAGGGAACGATTACTAACCAGAATGGCCTTATTAGCAGGAACAGGAACCGAATCAGCAAAGGGTTTACCCGAATCCAAATCAACAGCAACCAAAACAACGTCGGTGAAACAAGGGTCAATAGGTCGGTGAACATATTGGGTTCGAGTGTCAAGCGGGTCCCAAAACTTAAGAAAACTAACTTTTGATTTCAATTCCACGTTTTCACGTTTCAATTTTTTGTTTTCGGTCTTACATGCTTTCTCAAAACATGCTCTACAAGTAGGTGCATTTTCATCATCGGAGTCGGAGTAGTAGTCGGAGTCGTGGTCGGAGTCGTAGTCGATGTAATAGTGTTTACCACAAGATACGCATCTCATCGTCTCTGAATTAAACGTCACAACAATGCCAGAATCGTTGTTTACAAATTATGTTTGATTGATTGATATTTAACAGGTTCCGTATGACTTAACTTGATGTTATATTTATATGTTTATCTAACTTGATGAACAAGTCAATCTATTATTATTGTAAAATAAATCAAACTAAATAATAATATATAATATTAATATTAATAAATACTACGTATTAATTAATATTAATATATCGATTAAAATATAATTAGTAAATAATATTTAATAAATCTCATCTAATCTAAATATATCGATTAAAATATATCATCTATCATCTATCAATCTATAATCTATAACTATAAATCAAAATCAAAACGTCTATTGTCCATTAAGCCTTTGACTTTGACATGTGCACTTTTAAAGGTCCAGTACATTTGTACATTTTTTGTTTTCATGAGTGAATGAAGTACTGGTAGAAAGCTAAATTTTTTTTTTTTACGGCTAAAAAATTGATTGTATTACTTAAAAGATCTTCATCAAAACAATGAAGATGTAAATACAAAGTACAACGACGGAGACAAGCTCGGTCAAAATAGAAAATACAAATTGAAAGATAATAATGCTAAAAACACAAAACATAAGGATCGTGCACTACTACAAAAAAAGGCATAGAAACCCCCAAAAGAAACCTCTTTTTTGAGGATAGTGTTAGAACAGGTTTGTAAAACTCATAGGAACCGGTTGTAGAAATTAAGGAAAAGGGGAACCGGTTTTTGTACAAAAACACGTCTCTATTAATACCTTTGGAAACCTGTTTTAACTACAAACCGGTCTGAGGCTTTTGAAACCTGTTTTCTCTCTAAAACCGGTCTTTATGCACAAAATTGTTTAAATGTTATTTTGACCAAAAATTGGAGCGGCAGATGAAAATTCTCACTAAAACAAAAATTGGAGCGGCACATTATTCTGACCAAAAATCAACACACTCAGTTTCTCCATATCTTCTTCCACAACATCCAATCTCCCTCACTACAAGCACTAACTTTATACTCCTAAATCCAGACTAGACAATCTCTTCGTCACTTGAATTCTGTCACTTCAAGCTATTGAAACCCTAAAACCCTATCTATATGCTTGATAATTGCAGTCGCACCTTCACCTTCTGGACACAACCTCTCCATATATGATGGTAATTATTTCGAAATGAAATTTTTGATAGTAATTAATCATGTTTTTCTTTTTGTTAAAATTAGTTTTAGAGATTACCACTAGTAGTTATGTAGTGATTTTGTACATCTACTATATACTGAATCGATTGTGTATTTATTTGAGACATGTCTCACCTTGTTTAATAGAGCTGGCCATTTATACCTTTTTTCGAAGTGGCATGTCAAAATTTATATGACCCATTCTATATACTGCTTTGCCTCTAGACCTATTAAATATAATGCATTTCTTCTCGCTTTTGTTAGAAGTTTATGCTCTTCAAGTAGTAGTATAACATGAAGCTATTATCTATACTTGGGCCTGTTAGTGATTTTTTCTTTCTTGCATTCACGAGAAGCTTTTTTCGATATACGTTTGTGGAAAGTTTTGTGTTGATGTTCATACTCTTATATCTTAATGACATTTGTGTTCAATAGCACGTTTATCCATTTTAAAAGTTGGTAGAAAAATGTGTAGAAATGAGATATTTTTGATAGAGTATTGGCAATGGTTCTTATTAGCTTGTATCTCCACATATATTTTTTCACTTGATTGTTTGTAGGTATGCCTGGTCTGACTACATACATTGGTCTTTATGAGATCTGTGCTCCAAAGAAAGGAGAGTATGTTTATGTTTCAGCAGCTTGAGGTGCTGTTGGATAGCTTGTTGTCAGGATGCTATGTTGTCGGTGTGCAGGAACAATGTAAAGGTTGGTTCATCTAATATTAAGCATAGTTTATATGCATAATGCACTCTTAATATATTAAAGATGGAATTTTGACTCGTTCACGGATAGCAGGGTCCATTTGACCTAAATGCAGCTCTTGAGAGGTGGTTCTTAAGTCTGACCCATATAACTAGTAGTGATGAATTGAATTTGTCTGACCCGTATATTCATAGTTATAATTTAAACGTTAGCTAATAAAATGTCGAGAGATAATATTGTGATCACTAACTCAATCAAACATGACCAGTTTGAATAGCATGTTTAAATCCAAACATGTTTTAGTCATTACCCAAATTACCACCTATATATGTCTGCTTAACTTTTGGAATTGTATTTATTAGGTACCTCCCAAAAGGAATTGATATTTACTTTAAGAATGTTGGTGGGAGGATGTTAGAGGCAGTACTCTTGAATATGAGACTAAATGGTCGAATTTTAACCAGCTGATGACTTCATATTTCGCTAAGGTATGATCGTCTTATCTTTAATGAGTATCTCAGTTGATGCATTCACGACTATGACTATGGTGATTTATGTACAGCCTTGATGATCTTTGAAATGCCACATGAGGAAGAAGTTTAATTGTGAGCTACTTAAGTGTTGTGCTATGATAATAATGGGTAAGCACTCTACAAGTTAGCATGTTTCATTATCTCATTTTGACCTGTTTCTAGGAATTTTTAATGAAAGATACTCTGAAACTTGTAGGATAGTGAAGTCAGTTGAAGAATTAACTACAACGATAAGAAGTTAATAAGCACAAGCGCTGCAGTTCTAACTTGGTGGGCTACATTTCCATTGCTTCAAATATCTAAACAAAGTATCTATGATGCTATCAAGTGGGAAAATGATATACAAACTGTGATGGAAGACTTCTTGCACATAGGTGGTGATCCAACTATCTCTGATGCTATAACAATTAATGGTCTACCGGGTGATTGTTACAACTGCTCTCATCCAGATTAAACTTCATCTTTTAAATATATCATTGGTTAATGTTTGAACAAAATTAGCTAGATTGTGTACTTTTAGTTTCTTTAGTATTAATGTGTTACAAACAAGGGTACCCTACAAACAAAGTATGTTGTAATGTATGTAACTGTTGGTTGCAATAATTTTATTCTATTTTGTTAGCTTCTGTACAGCTTTATTGTTAATTCAGAATTATATGTGAAATCCTAAAAATAAAAATAAAAAAATAAAAAAAACGTGGAAACCGGTTTTAAAAAGAAAACAGGTCTCTATTCACAACCATAGAAACCTGTTTTCAACAAAAACAGGTCTCTTTTCATAGGCAACGAAACCGGTTTTTGATAAAAACCTGTCCCTTTTGTTAACTTTCTAAACCGGTTTCGACTTTATAAACCTCTACCTTTACAAACCTGTTTTTAAACCGGTCTCTATACCCCTTAAAACCGGTTTCTTTTCCTGATTTTTGTAGTAGTGGTGTTCCCAAACGTAGGATTGAAAACCGTTGCAAAGCTTAAGATTTGTGGCCCATAAGAATGATTTTAGCTTGATATTGCGGACCAAAACCGAACGACACATGAAAATACCATTGAAAAGGAGATCGTTTCTAGCCATCCAAATTGCCCAAATGGTTGCGGGTCCGATTAATTTCAAAAACTTAGATGCTTTAATGCCCATCCCATAGAACCAATCAAATGAAAAAGCTTCAATCGAACCCGGTAGGATCCAAGTTAAATTCCACCATCTAAAGAGATCCGTCCAAATTTTAGAAGACCACTTACAATGCTAAAAAAGGTGATTAACGATTTCGATTTCTTCCAAACACCAAATACACAAACTCGATTGAGAAGATGGCAAAATGTGTCTTTTAATGAGGACGTCTTTAACGGGAATGCTATTCCGGATTGCAAGCCAATGAAATAACATTACTTTGGACGGAATGTTGTTACCCTAAATCGCTTTTTGCCACATAGGTGTTGTGACGACGTTAGTATGCACCAATAAACGAACCGCATCCGAAACCAAGAAAATACCATCGGCAGACACTAATCAAGAAACTTGATCGACCTCCATAGTATTAAAGGAAACATTTTTTTAACATGGCCACTAGTTCCAACAACTTTGTGGTGTTAAAATAGGAAAGAGGGTGACTTAAAAACAATTTCCACCCACTGAGATGATTATGTATAAGGTCATGTGAGAAACAAGACTTAACAGAAGCAAAAGGATTCGTGCATGAATCATAAAGTGCGATTAGCTTGTAAGATAAAGTTATTGAAAAAATCAATACTTGCTTGATCAATGTTTTCACATTTTCTTTCATCCGATGAACACACCGAGTTGAAATCCCCCAAAAACACAAAGGGTCCGGCCAATTGTTCGTCATACTAGTGAGTTGAGACCAAACTTCTTTTTTCTTGGATTCAAGTTTCCAAATTTCATTGAGAGTTGGTTGATCGACTCTCTTTACCGTTGTTTCTTGAATAGCATGAATTGCAATTGAAATCGGTTGACCAAGCTACCCGCCATACGTCCTCTTCATTTGTTACCGAGGCCGCGGGTATTCCATGAGGCGAGCCTCATGGTTTTGATTTGATTTTGAAGTGTCATAATCGGCCATGTTTTGCATTAACACCCCAAAGTTGGTCATCTCTTCTTTAAATGAAAGTTTCTTACCTCCGAAGTGATTTTGATCCTTCACTGTTTTATCATCACTAACGGCATGATTAATTTTGCTTGAAGTATCGAAAACACTCGAAAGGTTTGGAATTTTATCAACCCAGTCGACACTTGAGATTTTGTCTTTGTTCCTGACTTTGCTTTCAGTTTTGTGAAAAACAGGTTCCACAGTAGGAGTGACTGGAATACACCTTGCTTTGATTTTCTCGCATGAATCTTTGCATCCTTGATCGATGCATTGATTCTCTTGTGTGATTTTTGGCAGAAATTTTCGAATTCAATTTTAGTGCACTTGGTGTTTTATCAGTGAGTTTAGAGGAAGCTGCAGAAGTAATGGGCTGAAGGGGATTTTTGGGTGAATTAATCATGAGGGCAGGATAGTCATTTAGGTCCAAATTAAAAGGGGCACATATGAATGGAGTAGAGGGGGTTGAAAAGACTTATCGGTTTCTGTCACCTCATCTGGAACATAAAGGACGGATTTTGATTTGAACAGATTAGTTTTGATTTCCTCTGCAGCTTTACAAATCTCTTCCTCTTTTGCCTTTTGGTTTCTAACTGCTTTTGATACCTTTTCCATTTAATTATGGATGACTTTAGGTATGGTTGCCTAAAACGGGTAAGTTGACTTTTTTGGGGATTCAAAAGTCAAAAACCTTTTTGCATCGTTGATTTCTTCTTCCTCTAGTACACAATCGACGGCCACCGGAGTGAGTTCCGTTCCTGGAGTATTGACCTGACCTTTATGGAAAATTGGATCGTCTTTGGACAAATCATTAAACTCTCTGATGATATCATTATCAACCGTTTCCATAACCTCCTCTTCAATAATCTCTTCGATCCATAATTTGCAATTAAGTTTATTTTCGATTGTAGCATCGACATACTGATTAATCGGACGTGGGTCATTAATCTCGATAATAGCCTGCAAAACATCAGGCCTTTGAAGATTATGTGACAAGGTATCGATATGCAACATTCTACCGAAAAAATTGGCTACTTCAATCGTGCAATTAGGCGAACAGCAATTAAAAGGAACACCTTTGATAGCGATTTTAGTGATTCTTATATATTTATTTGTGTATTCCTTCATTGGAATAACATCTAAAAATTCCAATCTGCTAGAAGAAGGTCCCTTAGTCAATCTTGAATAGCTCTCATCATCTTTGCAACATACAATGTACCCATAGGGGCCCCAAGTAGAAACTGAATCGATTAGAATGTTTCTGTTTTTCAGCCATTTAAATAGTTTAAACGCCTTGATAGGTTCTCCAGGCTACGCAACCCGTTTGGTCCATTAAGCCCATTTGACCCGTTTATTTATGACCATTTGAGATTAAATGCAGTACAAGCCTAACTTGCTTTGAATATAGCTGGTGGAACTATAAAGGTATTTTGATATTATTCATAAATGTTTGCATTTTGTTCCAGAAGGTATTGATAAAATGTTTTACTTATTGATCTGTTAATTAACAGCTCTTTGCGGGTCAGAAACATAAAAGCAAAAGTATTTATCATCATTGGCCAAACTAGACACAATTGCTTGTTGGGTGAGTGAGTTGTTGGAAATTTAGTGTAATTGAGGGATTTAATCTACACTTGTAAATGGGTTAGGAGGTACGGAGTGTACACCCATTAAGTGATAGATTACCCGGACCCGAAAGTGGTTTTCCATTATCATAAATTTGAGTGATTACGGAAGTATTATTCCTGCACTAGGTGAAACATCTCCATCGTGAAAATAAAACAAACAACTTTATGAAAAGAATTTAATCAATTTCCTTGATTTGGTTGTTGGAAATAAAACAAACAACTTTATGAAAAGAATTTAATCGATTTCCTTGATTTGGTTGTTGGAAATAAAACAAACAACTTTATGAAAAGGATTTAATCGATTTCCTTGATTTGGTTGTTGGAAATAAAACAAACAACTTTATGAAAATGATTTGTTTTAGATTTGAAAAGGAAATTGAATTTTATGAAAAGGATTTAATCGATTTCCTTGATTTGGTTGTTGGAAATAAAACAAACAACTTTATGAAAAGGATTTGTTTTAGATTTGAAAAGAAAATTGAATTTTATGAAAAGGATTTAATCGATTTCCTTGATTTGGTTGTTGGAAATAAAACAAACAACTTTATGAAAAGGATTTGTTTTAGATTTGAAAAGAAAATTAGTTAGTGAAACATCTCCATCGTGGAATAATACTTGTTTTTGGGTGCCTATAAATAAGGACTATCATTCATGAAGAAAAAAAAAAGAGATACAAAAACACCTTAATACTCTTATGCAAAAGAGTTCTTGTTTACTGCCAATAACAAGAACTAATCGCTGTCTTATCCCAAAGTGATATTCGTGTAACCCGGGCAATAAGGGTCGAATAATTACTTTCGGAAAGTGATACCACGATTCAGTGATTTATCCTGCTATCGATTATTTTACCCTACATGAAATTTCAATAAAACCTCCAATAATCGAAAGTAATTATTTGTTATAATCGATGGCGGCTACGATGAAACACATGACGGCGAATTTCTCTAAACTTGATAAGTTTGAGGGAATTGATTTTAGGAGATGGCAAAAGAAGATGCACTTCTTTCTGAGCAGCATGAGTGTGGTGTACGTACTCAGCACACCAATTCCTGAAGATCATGGTGATGATGCCACTGTTGAACAAATTCAGAAAAGGTTCAAGTGGGAGAACGATGACTACATCGCTAGAGGTTTAATCCTCAATGGTATGGCTGATTCCTTTTTTGATAATTACCTAAATGTTGAATCTGCTAAAGAACTATGGGACTGTTTAGAAACCAAGTATATGTCTGAGGATGCTTCTAGTAAAAAGTTCCTTGTGAGTAATTTTAATAATTACAAGATGGTCGATTCTAGACCGGTCTTGGAATAATACAATGAGGTCATTCGTATATTTGGTCAATTCACACAACATAAGATGAACATGGATGAGTCTATTCAAGTCTCAAGCATAATTGATAAACTACCTCCATCTTGGAAAGAATTTAAACATTCTTTGAAACATAAGAAGGAGGAGTTAACTCTTGTTGAGTTGGGTAGTCATCTGCGTATTGAGGAATCCCTCAGGTTGCAGGATAATGACAAGCCAAAGAGCAATGAAGTTGCTGGTACGTCTATTGTCAATATGGTGGAACATAAAAAGTTCACTAGTAATAATGACAAAAAGGGAAAACGTAAATATCAAGGTAATAACAAAGTTGATCCTAATAAGAAGTCTAAATTGACTTGTTGGAAGTGTGGTAAATCTGGACACTTGAAGAGGGATTGCAAGGTTATTTTTGGCACTAACAATGCTAAGGGATCTAGCACAAATGGTTCGGGAAATAGTTCGAACAACCAAGCCCCAAAAGGTCAGAATATATTTAATAATTCAATTGAGAATTGTTATGTTTCGTATATATCTGAGATTTGTTTTGTGCAGAATGATGATGTTCCGTGGTGGGTTGACTCTGGAGCTACTATTCATGTATGTAAGGATAGATGTTGGTTCAAGACTTACGAGTCAGTGACTGATGGATCAATTCTTCATATGGGAAATGAGTCAACAGCCTCTATTCATGGACGTGGTCGTGTGGATTTAAGTTTTAGTTCTGGAAAGATTGTTTCTTTGTTTAATGTTTTGCATGTACCACAAATTAGGAAAAATTTGGTTTCAAGTAGTATGTTGAAAAATTGTGGTTACAAGCAAGTTATTGAATCTAACAAGTTTGTTCTATCTAAAAATGGTTTATTTGTTGGATTTGGTTATTTGAGTAATGGAATGTTTAGACTAAACATTGAACATGTAAGTGTTGATATTGCTTGTATGTCTACTACTAGCATAAATAATTCTATTCTTTGGCATGCTAGACTAGGACATGTACACTTTAAAAGAATGCAAGATATGTCTAAAGATGGATTAATACCGGCCTTTGATATGAACAATGAAAAGTGTAAAACATGTATGTTGACAAAGATCACTAAGAAACCTTTTCAAAATATACATCGTGATACTGAGATTTTGGAATTAATACATAGTGATTTATGTGATTTGCATGCAACTCCTACTTTAGGGAACAAGAAATATTTTGTGACTTTTATTGATGATGCTTCTAGGTTTTGCTATGTTTATTTGTTACATACTAAGAATGAAGCATTAGATAAATTTAAAATATTTAAAACTGAAGTAGAATTACAACAAAGGGCATTGATTAAAAGACTTAGAACGGATAGGGGAGGTGAATACACTGACTAATTGTATTTCCAATCTGTTGGTATTATCCATGAGACCACAGCTCCTTATACTCCACAACAAAATGGTATATCTAAGAGGAAGAATAGGGTCCTCAAAGAGATGGTTAATTCCATGTTATTCTATTCGGGTTTAAGTAAGGGATTTTGGGGAGAAGCTATATTAATAGCTTGTTATTTTCTTAATAGAGTTCCTAACAAAAGGAACAAGATTACACCTTATGAACTTTGGAATAAAAGAAAACCTAACTTGAACTATCTTCGGGTATGGGGTTGTAGGGCTGTTGTAAGGCTGCCTGATCCCAAGAAGAAAAGTTTGGGTGAAAGAGGTATAGATTGCATATTTATTGGATATGTTGAACATTCCAAGGCGTATAGGTTCTATGTTATAGAGCCTAATGAGTTTGTCTCAATTAATTCTGTGATTGAATCAAGGGATACAATCTTTGATGAAAATCAATTTTCATCTATACCTAGACCAAAGGATATGATTCCAAGTAACAATGGAATCAATAAGGATTGTAATGATGAAGTCTCTGAAAAGGCTGTTGATCAGTCACTTGAGATTCGAAAAAGCAAAAGAAAAGGGAAACTTAAATCATTTGGACCTGATTTTTAGTTATACTTAATTGAAGGTTCTAGGGATGATGTTTCTACCCAATATTCGTATTGTTTCAATGTTGATGATGATCCTAAAACATATGATGAAGCAATGAGGTCTCAGGATGTTGCATTCTGGAAAGAGGCAATTAATGATGAGATGGATTCTATCATGGGCAATAACACTTGGGTGTTAGCTGATCTACCTCCTGGTTGCAAACCTTTGGGTTGCAAATGGATCTTCAAAAAGAAGATGAAGGTAGATGGAACTATTGAAAAGTTCAAGGCAAGGTTAGTCATTCAAGGCTTTAGACAAAAGTCTGGAATTGACTATTTTGATACTTATGCTCCTGTGACACGTATCACTACCATTAGACTATTGATTGCTTTGGCTACAATTCACAATCTGGGTATTCACCAGATGGATGTGAAGACAGCATTCTTGAATGGTAAATTGGATGAGGAGGTTTATATGAACCAACCTCATGGCTTTGTCATGCCAGGTAATGAAGGCAAGGTGTGCAAACTTGTGAAGTCCTTATATGGTTTGAAACAAGCACCTAAGCAATGGCATCAGAAATTTGATGAAGTGGTTTTATCTAGTGGTTTTAAATTAAACCAAGCAGATAAATGTGTATATAGCAAATTTGATGATTCTGGTAAAGGAGTTATAATTTGTATATATGTTGATGGCATGTTAATCTTTGGGACTGACCAAAGTCAGGTTGATTTAACAAAAGAATTTTTGTCATCAAAATTCTCCATGAAAGATATGGGGGAGGCTGACGTTTGTAGTGACCCGAACTTTTCCATGTTTATATATATTAATTGAGATTGATATTTACATGATTAAATGTTTCCAACATGTTAAGCAATCAAACTTGTTAAGACTTGATTAATTGAAATATGTTTCATATAGACAATTGACCACCCAACTTGACCGGTGATTCACGAACGTTAAAACTTGTAAAAACTATATGATGACATATATATGGATATATATATAGTTAACATGATACTATGATAAGTAAACATATCATTAAGTATATTAACAATGAACTACATATGTAAAAACAAGACTACTAACTTAATGATTTTTAAACGAGACATATATGTAACGATTATCGTTGTAAAGACATTTAATGTATATATATCATATTAAGAGATATTCATACATGATAATATCATGATAATATAATAATTTAAAATCTCATTTGATATTATAAACATTGGGTTAACAACATTTAACAAGATCGTTAACCTAAAGGTTTCAAAACAACATTTACATGTAACGACTAACGATGACTTAACGACTCAGTTAAAATGTATATACATGTAGTGTTTTAATATGTATTCATACACTTTTGAAAGACTTCAAGACACTTATCAAAATACTTCTACTTAACAAAAATGCTTACAATTACATCCTCGTTCAGTTTCATCAACAATTCTACTCGTATGCACCCGTATTCGTACTCGTACAATACACAGCTTTTAGATGTATGTACTATTGGTATATACACTCCAATGATCAGCTCTTAGCAGCCCATGTGAGTCACCTAACACATGTGGGAACTATCATTTGGCAACTAGCATGAAATATCTCATAAAATTACAAAAATATGAGTAATCATTCATGACTTATTTACATGAAAACAAAATAACATATCCTTTATATCTAATCCATACACCAACGACCAAAAACACCTACAAACACTTTCATTCTTCAATTTTCTTCATCTAATTGATCTCTCTCAAGTTCTATCTTCAAGTTCTAAGTGTTCTTCATAAATTCCAAAAGTTCTAGTTTCATAAAATCAAGAATACTTTCAAGTTTGCTAGCTCACTTCCAATCTTGTAAGGTGATCATCCAACCTCAAGAAATCTTTGTTTCTGACAGTAGGTTATCATTCTAATACAAGGTAATAATCATATTCAAACTTTGGTTCAATTTCTATAACTATAACAATCTTATTTCAAGTGATGATCTTACTTGAACTTGTTTTCGTGTCATGATTCTGCTTCAAGAACTTCGAGCCATCCAAGGATCCATTGAAGCTAGATCCATTTTTCTCTTTTCCAGTAGGTTTATCCAAGGAAATTAAGGTAGTAATGATGTTCATAACATCATTCGATTCATACATATAAAGCTATCTTATTCGAAGGTTTAAACTTGTAATCACTAGAACATAGTTTAGTTAATTCTAAACTTGTTCGCAAACAAAAGTTAATCCTTCTAACTTGACTTTTAAAATCAACTAAACACATGTTCTATATCTATATGATATGCTAACTTAATGATTTAAAACCTGGAAACACGAAAAACACCGTAAAACCGGATTTACGCCGTCGTAGTAACACCGCGGGCTGTTTTGGGTTAGTTAATTAAAAACTATGATAAACTTTGATTTAAAAGTTGTTATTCTGAGAAAATGATTTTTATTATGAACATGAAACTATATCCAAAAATTATGGTTAAACTCAAAGTGGAAGTATGTTTTCTAAAATGGTCATCTAGACGTCGTTCTTTCGACTGAAATGACTACCTTTACAAAAACGACTTGTTACTTATTTTTCCGACTATAAACCTATACTTTTTCTGTTTAGATTCATAAAATAGAGTTCAATATGAAACCATAGCAATTTGATTCACTCAAAACGGATTTAAAATGAAGAAGTTATGGGTAAAACAAGATTGGATAATTTTTCTCATTTTAGCTACGTGAAAATTGGTAACAAATCTATTCCAACCATAACTTAATCAACTTGTATTGTATATTATGTAATTTTGAGATACCATAGACACGTATACAATGTTTCGACCTATCATATCGACACATCTATATATATTTCGGAACAACCATAGACACTCTATATGTGAATGTTGGAGTTAGCTATACAGGGTTGAGGTTGATTCCAAAATATATATAGTTTGAGTTGTGATCAATACTGAGATACGTATACACTGGGTCGTGGATTGATTCAAGATAATATTTATTGATTTATTTCTGTACATCTAACTGTGGACAACTAGTTGTAGGTTACTAACGAGGACAGCTGACTTAATAAACTTAAAACATCAAAATATATTAAAAGTGTTGTAAATATATTTTGAACATACTTTGATATATATGTATATATTGTTATAGGTTCGTGAATCAACCAGTGGCCAAGTCTTACTTCCCGACGAAGTAAAAATCTGTGAAAGTGAGTTATAGTCCCACTTTTAAAATCTAATATTTTTGGGATGAGAATACATGCAGGTTTTATAAATGATTTACAATATAGACACAAGTACGTGAAACTACATTCTATGGTTGAATTATCGAAATCGAATATGCCCCTTTTTATTAAGTCTGGTAATCTAAGAATTAGGAACAGACACCCTAATTGACGCGAATCCTAAAGATAGATCTATTGGGCCTAACAAACCCCATCCAAAGTACCGGATGCTTTAGTACTTCGAAATTTATATCATATCCGAAGGGTGTCCCGGAATGATGGGGATATTCTTATATATGCATCTTGTTATTGTCGGTTACCAGGTGTTCACCATATGAATGATTTTTATCTCTATGTATGGGATGTGTATTGAAATATGAAATCTTGTGGTCTATTGTTACGATTTGATATATATAGGTTAAACGTATAACTCACCAACATTTTTATTGACGTTTAAAGCATGTTTATTCTCAGGTGAATACTAAGAGCTTCCGCTGTTGCATACTAAAATAAGGACAAGATTTGGAGTCCATGTTTGTATGATATTGTGTAAAAACTGCATTCAAGAAACTTATTTTGTTGTAACATATTTGTATTGTAAACCATTATGTAATGGTCGTGTGTAAACAGGATATTTTAGATTATCATTATTTGATAATCTACGTAAAGCTTTTTAAAACCTTTATCTATGAAATAAAGGTTATGGTTTGTTTTAAAAATGAATGCAGTCTTTGAAAAACGTCTCATATAGAGGTCAAAACCTCGCAACGAAATCAATTAATATGGAACGTTTTTAATCAATAAGAACGGGACATTTCAGTTGGTATCCGAGCTTTGGTCTTAGAGAACCAGAAAATTTGCATTAGTGTGTCTTATCGAGTTTGTTAGGATGCATTAGTGAGTCTGGACTTCGACCGTGTTTTCTTTAAAAATGATTGCTTAACATTTTTGTTGGAAACTATATATTTTTAACATATGAATATTATGTGATATATTAATCTCTTAACGTGTTTGATATTATGTGATAGATGTCTACCTCTAGAACAAGTCCCATTGACTCACCTAATAATAATGAAGAGTCAAATGTAAATTGAAATGATTCGTGGACTGATTCACAAGTTCCCGAAGAGGAACCGAAAGAAGAGTCGGAACCGGAAGAAGAATCAGAACCGGAAGAAGAATCGGAACCGGAAGAAGAAATAGAACCGGTGGGGGAAATAATAAAACGGTTAAGTAAAAGAGAATCCTCAACCAACCGACCAAGGTTAATTATGGTCAATGGTGTTTCTACCATGGAAGCAAAATATTGGGAGGATTACCAATTCTCCGATGAATCGGATTCCGACGAGAATTCCGATGATGTTATAGAAATTACCCCAACTGAATTTAAAAAGGCAAAAGAAAATAATAAGGGAAAGGGCATAAAAATAGAGAAATCTAATTCCAACCCCGATGAACTTTATATGTATCGTCAACCCCCGAAGTCCTTAAGTTGTAACAATGACCCGGGAACCTCTAAACCACCAGGTTTTTCTAAACCAATGTGGACAATGACGGCTCGTATTAGGGGAACATCATATATCCCTAGAAACTTGGCAAAACGAACCAAAACCGAACAAGAAGAAACGAGCGAGTCGGAATAAGATAGTTATATTCGTGTGGTGTAATATATGTAATATAGTGTGCTTATGCTTTATGATATATGTAAAAATTGCTTGTATTAATAAGTATTTTTTTTATGAATCTAACTCTTGTCTATTTTACAGTATAAAAACACAAAATGGATAGACAACCCAATATTTTAAGAGACCTACCCGGAGACATGATTGATGAAATCTTGTCTAGAGTCGGTCACAATTCCTCGGCACAACTATTTAAGGCGAGATCAGTTTGTAAGACATTCGAAGAACGTTCCAAGAATGCCTTGGTTTATAAAAGGCTTTCGTTCGGAAGATGGGGGATATCACATTGGGAAATCCATAAGTTACGATGTGTTTACTTTGACGCATATATTGCGGGGAACCCAAATGCTATTTTACGCAACGGGTTAAGAAATTATTTTGACTCAGTATATCCGAATATAGGACTTCGTGATTTAGAAAAAGCGACTAACATGCAACATAAAGAAGCATGTTATGCTTACGGGTTAGTAATGTTCGCTTCTCACCAAAGTGAGAACAAGAACATCGGGCTACAACTATTAAACAAAACGTTCCCACAAGTAACGGAGTCGGTAATTGGGATAAGAAATGAGGTTTTTAGGTTATTACGAGACTGTTGGTCATTACGTAACCCTCGTCCCTTTGACAACGTTACAACACGTTGTCTTATCAACGGCCATAACGGTTATGTTCCACAAGACCAAGGATGGGAAGTAGTCCTAGTAAAACCAGAATGCATGACTTGTTTCTGGACGTATGAATTACGTGTCTTTATTGCCTTTGCTGAACGACTTGTGTACTAGCTAGAATTATCTTCACAACTATCTTGTATCAAAGTTATTGTGTGCTATATTTCATGCTTTATGTAAAATAAGCGGTATTGTAAGTTTGTAAAATATTGTATAAAAGTTTGAACGCGAAATATTATTACAATCAGTTTTTCATATAGAATTGTAGTAGTTGAATTGTATATTAGCTACTAAGTATGAACTTAACGGGTAGGTACTACCCGAATTTAAACTTATAAAACGCTAATATGAAGAAAAAGCTTTTATAAATGAGTTCATATTATGCTACGAAATACTATTAACTACTCTTAATATTCTGTATGATTAACTTGTTCCATTTGACTATTTTGAAGGAAATGGCACCGACTACTCGACACACCGTGAATATGAATGAAGAGGAATTCCGTACTTTTCTAGCTTCAAACATAGCCGCGGTACAGGCTGCGCTACATACCAACAATAACCTTGGATCTGGCAGTACAGGAAATCGTGTAGGATGCACCTACAAAGAATTCACTGCCTGCAAACCTTTGGAATTTGATGGAACCAAAGGACCAATCGGATTGAAACGGTGGACCGAGAAGGTCGAATCGGTGTTTGCCATAAGTAAGTGTACTGAAGAGGACAAAGTGAAGTACGCTACGCATACCTTCACAGGTTCTGCGTTAACATGGTGGAATACCTATCTAGAGCAAGTGGGACAAGATGATGCGTACGCACTACCGTGGTCAGCATTCAAGCACACTTGATGAACGAGAAGTACCGTCCCAGAACCGAGGTCAATAAGCTCAAGACAGAACTTAGAGGGTTACGAACCCAAGGATTTGATATTACCACGTACGAAAGACGATTCACAGAATTGTGCCTATTGTGTCCGGGAGCGTTCGAAGATGAGGAAGAGAAGATCGACGCGTTTGTGAAAGGATTACCGGAAAGAATCCAAGAAGATATAAGTTCACACGAGCCCGCCTCCATACAACAGGCATGTAGAATGGCTCACAAACTAGTGAACCAGATTGAAGAAAGAATTAAAGAACAGACTGCTGAAGAGGCCAATGTGAAGCAAGTCAAAAGAAAGTGGGAGGAAAACGGTGATAAGAATAACCAATACAACAACAACAGCAATTACAACAATAATCGCAACAATTATCCCAACAATCGCAACATCAATCGCAACTACAACAAACGGCCCAACAACAACAACAACAACAACAACAACAGCAACTACAACAATCATCCCAACAACAATAATAACCGCAACAACAACAACAATCAGAAGCAGCTATGCCAAAGGTGTGAAAAGTATCACTCGGGGTTCTGCACCAAATTTTGCAACAAGTGTAAAAGAAATGGTCATAGCGCGGCAAATTGTGAGGTCTACGGACCAGGGGTTAATAGAACGAAAGGAACAAATGGTGTCGGAATGAGTAATGGCGGAGCAAGTAGTGTCGGAGCAAGTTATGCCAATGTAGTTTGTTATAAATGTGGAAAACCGGGCCACATTATTAGAAATTGCCCGAACCAGGAGAACACGAATGGACAAGGCCGCGGAAGAGTTTTCAATATTAATGCGGCAGAGGCACAAGAAGACCCGGAGCTTGTTACGGGTACGTTTCTTATTGACAATAAATCTGCTTACGTTTTATTTGATTCGGGTGCGGATAGAAGCTATATGAGTAGAGATTTTTGTGCTAAATTAAGTTGTCCATTGACACCTTTGGATAGTAAATTTTTACTCGAATTAGCAAATGGTAAATTAATTTCAACAGATAATATATGTCGGAATTGAGAAATTAAACTGGTTAGCGAAACATTTAAGATTGATTTGATACCAGTAGAGTTAGGGAGTTTTGATGTGATAATCGGTATGGACTGGTTGAAAGAGGTGAAAGCAGAGATCGTTTGTTACAAAAATGCAATTCGCATTATACGAGAAAAAGGAAAACCCTTAATGGTGTACGGAGAAAAGGGCAACACGAAGCTACATCTTATTAGTAATTTCAAGGCACAAAAACTAATAAGAAAAGGTTGCTATGCTGTTCTAGCACACATCGAGAAAGTACAAACTGAAGAAAAGAGCATCAATGATGTTCCCATTGCAAAAGAATTTCCCGATGTATTTCCGAAAGAATTACCGGGATTACCCCCACATCGATCCGTTGAATTTCAAATAGATCTTGTACCAGGAGCTGCACCAATAGCTCGTGCTCCTTACAGACTCGCACCCAGCGAGATGAAAGAACTGCAAAGCCAATTACAAGAACTTTTAGAGCATGGTTTCATTCGACCAAGCACATCACCGTGGGGAGCTCCTGTTTTGTTTGTCAAGAAGAAAGATGGTACATTCAGGTTGTGTATCGACTACCGAGAGTTGAACAAACTTACCATCAAGAATCGCTACCCACTACCGAGAATCGACGACTTATTTGATCAACTACAAGGTTCGTCTGTTTATTCAAAGATTGACTTACGTTCCGGGTATCATCAAATGCGGGTGAAAGAAGATGATATTCCAAAGACTGCTTTCAGAACACGTTACGGTCATTACGAGTTTATGGTCATGCCGTTTGGTTTAACTAATGCATCAGCTGTGTTCATGGACCTTATGAACCGAGTGTGTGGACCATACCTTGACAAGTTTGTCATTGTTTTCATTGATGACATACTTATTTACTCAAAGAATGACCAAGAACACGGTGAACATTTGAGAAAGGTGTTAGAAGTATTGAGGAAGGAAGAATTGTACGCTAAGTTTTCAAAGTGTGCATTTTGGTTGGAAGAAGTTCAATTCCTCGGTCACATAGTGAACAAAGAAGGTATTAAGGTGGATCCGGCAAAGATAGAAACTGTTGAAAAGTGGGAAACCCCGAAAACTCCGAAACACATACGCCAGTTTTTAGGACTAGCTGGTTACTACAGAAGGTTCATCCAAGACTTTTCCAGAATAGCAAAACCCTTGACTACATTAACGCATAAAGGGAAGAAATTTGAATGGAATGATGAACAAGAGAAAGCGTTTCAGTTATTGAAGAAAAAGCTAACTACGGCACCTATATTGTCATTGCCTGAAGGGAACGATGATTTTGTGATTTATTGTGACGCATCAAAGCAAGGTCTCGGTTGTGTATTAATGCAACGAACGAAGGTGATTGCTTGTGCGTCTAGACAATTGAAGATTCACGAACAAAATTATACGACGCATGATTTGGAATTAGGCGCAATTGTTTTTGCATTAAAGACTTGGAGGCACTACTTATATGGGGTTAAAAGTATTATATATACCGACCACAAAAGTCTTCAACACATATTTAATCAGAAACAACTGAATATGAGGCAGCGTAGGTGGATTGAATTATTGAATGATTACAACTTTGAGATTCGTTACCACCCGGGGAAGGCAAATGTGGTAGCCGATGCCTTGAGCAGGAAGGACAGAGAACCTATTCGAGTAAAATCTATGAATATAATGATTCATAATAACCTTACTACTCAAATAAAGGAGGCGCAACAAGGAGTTTTAAAAGAGGGAAATTTAAAGGATGAAATACCCAAAGGATCGGAGAAGCATCTTAATATTTGGGAAGACGGAACCCGGTATAGGGCTGAAAGGATTTGGGTACCAAAATTTGGAGATATGAGAGAAATGGTACTTAGAGAAGCTCATAAAACCAGATACTCAATACATCCTGGAACGGGGAAGATGTACAAGGATCTCAAGAAACATTTTTGGTGGCCGGGTATGAAAGCCGATGTTGCTAAATACGTAGGAGAATGTTTGACGTGTTCTAAGGTCAAAGCTGAGCATCAGAAACCATCAGGTCTACTTCAACAACCCGAAATCCCGGAATGGAAATGGGAAAACATTACCATGGATTTCATCACTAAATTGCCAAGGACTGCAAGTGGTTTTGATACTATTTGGGTAATAGTTGATCGTCTCACCAAATCAGCACACTTCCTGCCAATAAGAGAAGATGACAAGATGGAGAAGTTAGCACGACTGTATTTGAAGGAAGTCATCTCCAGACATGGAATACCAATCTCTATTATCTCTGATAGGGATGGCAGATTTATTTCAAGATTCTGGCAGACATTACAGCAAGCATTAGGAACTCGTCTAGATATGAGTACTGCCTATCATCCACAAACTGATGGGCAGAGCGAAAGGACGATACAAACGCTTGAAGACATGCTACGAGCATGTGTTATTGATTTCGGAAACAGTTGGGATCGACATCTACCGTTAGTAGAATTTTCCTACAACAACAGCTACCATTCAAGCATTGAGATGGCGCCGTTTGAAGCACTTTATGGTAGAAAGTGCAGGTCTCCGATTTGTTGGAGTGAAGTGGGGGATAGACAGATTACGGGTCCGGAGATTATACAAGAAACTACCGAGAAGATCATCCAAATTCAACAACGGTTGAAAACCGCCCAAAGTCGACAAAAGAGCTATGCTGACATTAAAAGAAAAGATATAGAATTTGAAATTGGAGAGATGGTCATGCTTCAAGTTGCACCTTGGAAAGGCGTTGTTCGATTTGGTAAACGAGGGAAATTAAATCCAAGGTATATTGGACCATTCAAGATTATTGATCGTGTCGGACCAGTAGCTTACCGACTTGAGTTACCTCAACAACTCGCGGCTGTACATAACACTTTCCACGTCTCGAATTTGAAGAAATGTTTTGCTAAAGAAGATCTCACTATTCCGTTAGATGAAATCCAAATCAACGAAAAACTCCAATTCATCGAAGAACCCGTTGAAATAATGGATCGTGAGGTTAAAAGACTTAAGCAAAACAAGATACCAATTGTTAAGGTTCGATGGAATGCTCGTAGAGGACCCGAGTTCACCTGGGAGCGTGAAGATCAGATGAAGAAGAAATACCCACATCTATTTCCAGAAGATTCGTCAACACCTTCAACAGCTTAAAATTTCGGGACGAAATTTATTTAACGGGTAGGTACTGTAGTGACCCGAACTTTTCCATGTTTATATATATTAATTGAGATTGATATTTACATGATTAAATGTTTCCAACATGTTAAGCAATCAAACTTGTTAAGACTTGATTAATTGAAATATGTTTCATATAGACAATTGACCACCCAACTTGACCGGTGATTCACGAACGTTAAAACTTGTAAAAACTATATGATGATATATATATGGATATATATATAGTTAACATGATACTATGATAAGTAAACATATCATTAAGTATATTAACAATGAACTACATATGTAAAAACAAGACTACTAACTTAATGATTTTTAAACGAGACATATATGTAACGATTATCGTTGTAAAGACATTTAATGTATATATATCATATTAAGAGATATTCATACATGATAATATCATGATAATATAATAATTTAAAATCTCATTTGATATTATAAACATTGGGTTAACAACATTTAACAAGATCGTTAACCTAAAGGTTTCAAAACAACATTTACATGTAACGACTAACGATGACTTAACGACTCAGTTAAAATGTATATACATGTAGTGTTTTAATATGTATTCATACACTTTTGAAAGACTTCAAGACACTTATCAAAATACTTCTACTTAACAAAAATGCTTACAATTACATCCTCGTTCAGTTTCATCAACAATTCTACTCGTATGCACCCGTATTCGTACTCGTACAATACACAGCTTTTAGATGTATGTACTATTGGTATATACACTCCAATGATCAGCTCTTAGCAGCCCATGTGAGTCACCTAACACATGTGGGAACCATCATTTGGCAACTAGCATGAAATATCTCATAAAATTACAAAAATATGAGTAATCATTCATGACTTATTTACATGAAAACAAAATAACATATCCTTTATATCTAATCCATACACCAACGACCAAAAACACCTACAAACACTTTCATTCTTCAATTTTCTTCATCTAATTGATCTCTCTCAAGTTCTATCTTCAAGTTCTAAGTGTTCTTCATAAATTCCAAAAGTTCTAGTTTCATAAAATCAAGAATACTTTCAAGTTTGCTAGCTCACTTCCAATCTTGTAAGGTGATCATCCAACCTCAAGAAATCTTTGTTTCTTACAGTAGGTTATCATTCTAATACAAGGTAATAATCATATTCAAACTTTGGTTCAATTTCTATAACTATAACAATCTTATTTCAAGTGATGATCTTACTTGAACTTGTTTTCGTGTCATGATTCTGCTTCAAGAACTTCGAGCCATCCAAGGATCCATTGAAGCTAGATCCATTTTTCTCTTTTCCAGTAGGTTTATCCAAGGAAATTAAGGTAGTAATGATGTTCATAACATCATTCGATTCATACATATAAAGCTATCTTATTCGAAGGTTTAAACTTGTAATCACTAGAACATAGTTTAGTTAATTCTAAACTTGTTCGCAAACAAAAGTTAATCCTTCTAACTTGACTTTTAAAATCAACTAAACACATGTTCTATATCTATATGATATGCTAACTTAATGATTTAAAACCTGGAAACACGAAAAACACCGTAAAACCGGATTTACGCCGTCGTAGTAACACCGCGGGCTGTTTTGGGTTAGTTAATTAAAAACTATGATAAACTTTGATTTAAAAGTTGTTATTCTGAGAAAATGATTTTTATTATGAACATGAAACTATATCCAAAAATTATGGTTAAACTCAAAGTGGAAGTATGTTTTCTAAAATGGTCATCTAGACGTCGTTCTTTCGACTGAAATGACTACCTTTACAAAAACGACTTGTTACTTATTTTTCCGACTATAAACCTATACTTTTTCTGTTTAGATTCATAAAATAGAGTTCAATATGAAACCATAGCAATTTAATTCACTCAAAACGGATTTAAAATGAAGAAGTTATGGGTAAAACAAGATTGGATAATTTTTCTCATTTTAGCTACGTGAAAATTGGTAACAAATCTATTCCAACCATAACTTAATCAACTTGTATTGTATATTATGTAATCTTGAGATACCATAGACACGTATACAATGTTTTGACCTATCATATCGACACATCTATATATATTTCGGAACAACCATAGACACTCTATATGTGAATGTTGGAGTTAGCTATACAGGGTTGAGGTTGATTCCAAAATATATATAGTTTGAGTTGTGATCAATACTGAGATACGTATACACTGGGTCGTGGATTGATTCAAGATAATATTTATTGATTTATTTCTGTACATCTAACTGTGGACAACTAGTTGTAGGTTACTAACGAGGACAGCTGACTTAATAAACTTAAAACATCAAAATATATTAAAAGTGTTGTAAATATATTTTGAACATACTTTGATATATATGTATATATTATTATAGGTTCGTGAATCAACCAGTGGCCAAGTCTTACTTCCCGACGAAGTAAAAATCTGTGAAAGTGAGTTATAGTCCCACTTTTAAAATCTAATATTTTTGGGATGAGAATACATGCAGGTTTTATAAATGATTTACAAAATAGACACAAGTACGTGAAACTACATTCTATGGTTGAATTATCAAAATCGAATATGCCCCTTTTTATTAAGTCTGGTAATCTAAGAATTAGGGAACAGACACCCTAATTGACGCGAATCCTAAAGATAGATCTATTGGGCCTAACAAACCCCATCCAAAGTACCGGATGCTTTAGTACTTTGAAATTTATATCATATCCGAAGGGTGTCCCGGAATGATGGGGATATTCTTATATATGCATCTTGTTATTGTCGGTTACCAGGTGTTCACCATATGAATGATTTTTATCTCTATGTATGGGATGTGTATTGAAATATGAAATCTTGTGGTCTATTGTTACGATTTGATATATATAGGTTAAACCTATAACTCACCAACATTTTTGTTGACGTTTAAAGCATGTTTATTCTCAGGTGAATACTAAGAGCTTCCGCTGTTGCATACTAAAATAAGGACAAGATTTGGAGTCCATGTTTGTATGATATTGTGTAAAAACTGCATTCAAGAAACTTATTTTGTTGTAACATATTTGTATTGTAAACCATTATGTAATGGTCGTGTGTAAACAGGATATTTTAGATTATCATTATTTGATAATCTACGTAAAGCTTTTTAAAACCTTTATCTATGAAATAAAGGTTATGGTTTGTTTTAAAAATGAATGCAGTCTTTGAAAAACGTCTCATATAGAGGTCAAAACCTCGCAACGAAATCAATTAATATGGAACGTTTTTAATCAATAAGAACGGGACATTTCAACGTTATCCTTGGCATTAGGATCAAACGTGAAAGCAAAGGAATTTCGATTTGTCAATCTCGTTATGTTGAGAAGGTGTTGAAAAAGTTCAATTACTTTGAATGTACTCCTGTGAGTACCCCTGTTGATCCAAGTGAGAAGCTTATGCCTAATCAAGGTGAAGCTGTGTCACAACTTGAGTATTCTCAGGTGATTGGCTGTTTGATGTACGCCATGACTTGTACAAGGCCGGATATTGCTTTTGCTGTGGGAAAACTGAGTAGATATACTAGTAATCCTAGTACTCATCACTGGCAAGCAATTAGGCGGGTACTGAAGTACTTGAAGAAAACTATGGACTATAGTTTATCTTATAATGGGTTTCCTTCGGTAACAGAAGGATATTCTGATGCGAGTTGGATAACCAATATTGAAGATCATTCTTCAACGAGTGGTTGGGTGTTCTTGCTTAGGGGAGGTGCTATTTCATGGGCTTCTAAGAAGCAGACATGTATTACCAACTCAACGATGGAATCTGAGTTTGTTGCTTTAGCTGCTGCTGGTAAAGAAGCAGAATGGCTTAGAAACTTGATCCATGAGATACCATTATGGCCTAAACCTATAGCACCCATGTCTATCCATTGTGATAGTGCTGCGACATTGGCAAAGGCTTATAGCCAGATGTACAATGGAAAGTCTAGACACTTAGGTGTCAGACATAGCATGATTCGTGAACTCATCATGAATGAGGTGATTTCTATAGTGTTCGTGAGGTCACAACAGAATTTAGCTGATCACTTGACGAAGGGATTGGCAAGAGACTTGGTTGACAAATCTGCTGTGGGGATGGGTTTAAATTCCACATAAATGTCTAATTATAAGATACCCAATTCCCTTCCAATGAAAATTAGAAGTTGAATTCAATGCGGAAGGCTTATACTTGGAAATTTGGAGTACATAAATTTTATATCATCCCAAGGTAAGGTATGTACTCGGACCTGCTGAAGGTGAGGTTGAAGTCTAGCTTCTTAACAGTTCATTTGAAAAAGTGCAAGAGCATGTGCATGACTGAAGTGAACTACCTATGTGAATGTGAAGTTTTGCCGCTTCAACAAAGCTTGGACTTTTAGCTTTGGATACATTCATGAAAGGATATGGACACACGGCTTGTAAAGTGTCAGGATAGCTTTAGAGTATTTGAAAACTTATGTGTATATTATTTTCAGTTATTCAAATGGGTTGAAGGGTTCAATTCTTAGAACACCCTGATTCTCGAATATTTGGAATGTGTAATGTACTAAGGTGAAAATTCAATCTTCAAGATATTTTCATTTATGCATGAGTTTTTGTTTTAATTTGTTTAATTCTCATGAAGCGAATTGCACTAAATTGGGGAGGATTGTTGGAAATTTAGTGTAATTGAGGGATTTAATCTACACTTGTAAATGGGTTAGGAGGTACGGAGTGTACACCCATTAAGTGATAGATTACCCGGACCCGAAAGTGGTTTTCCATTATCACAAATTTGAGTGATTACGGAAGTATTATTCCTGCACTATGTGAAACATCTCCATCGTGAAAATAAAACAAACAACTTTATGAAAAGGATTTAATCGATTTCCTTGATTTGGTTGTTGGAAATAAAACAAACAACTTTAGAAAAAGGATTTAATCGATTTCCTTGATTTGGTTGTTGGAAATAAAATAAACAACTTTATGAAAAGGATTTAATCGATTTCCTTGATTTGGTTGTTGGAAATAAAACAAACAACTTTATGAAAAGGATTTGCTTTAGATTTGAAAAGGAAATTGAATTTTATGAAAAGGATTTAATCGATTTCCTTGATTTGGTTGTTGGAAATAAAACAAACAACTTTATGAAAAGGATTTGTTTTAGATTTGAAAAGGAAATTAGTTAGTGAAACATCTCCATCGTGGAATAATACTTGTTTTTGGGTGCCTATAAATAAGGACTATCATTCATGAAGAAAAAAAAAAGAGATACAAAAACACCTTAATACTCTTATGCAAAAGAGTTCTTGTTTACTGCCAATAATAAGAACTAATCTCTGTCTTATCCCAAAGTGATATTCGTGTAACCCAGGCAATAAGGGTCGAATAATTACTTTCCGAAAGTGGTACCACGATTCAGTGATTTATCCGGCTATCGATTATTTTACCCTACACGAAATTTCAATAAAACCTCCAACATGAGTCTGTTATCTGGTTTGAGATGGCCTCAAACTATGATCTAATATTTTATTTTATTTTTCATTAGGGTTTGACTGAACCTGACTATGGAAGTGATGCAAGTGCACTTAGAACAACAGCAACAAAGGTAAATGTCATAATTTCTTTTCCTGTGGTTTTACGTGTTTTATGCAGTAAAAGATACTTTTGTGATTTTTTAGTTTACTTGGATGAGCCGTTAGAGATAAAACGTTAGCCGAGTTGACTCATTCACAAGTAAATGGATCGAACTCGTCACCTCTATTTAAAAAAGGAATCATAAGTTTTTGTGATACATTTTTCATGTATTTCTGATGATTTTGAATATTCAGGTGGAAGGAGGTTGGATTCTTGATGGCCAAAAACGATGGATTGGGAACAGCACCTCTGCAGGTATCTTGGTTATTTTTGCTAAAAACAAAGACACCAACCAGATAAACGGGTAAGAAATTCCTTTACGGTGCTACTATATATTATCATAAAGAAATTAATTTGGTTGAGTACAAGTCTCTTCTCATATTTTTGTTACTAAAACTAAGGGTAAATATATTTTTTTCCATACAAGCCTGACTTTGTAGATAGGAATTCAGAAAAGAGTTGTAACTTATGTTCTTGAATGTGCTTCATGCTTTTGGACCTATTCTATATCATAGCGGTAAGGCTGTAGTCTACTGTAAAATGAGAAAAGAAAGCAGGCCAATATTCATGATAAGACCCTATTTAGGCTCAATGTATGATCTGTTCCGGATAGTAATCCTGAATAAAAAATATATCTCCATGATAAAAGAAACAATTTTTAATGTATATTTTTTTAATTTAACTTGTCAACTAACCCCTACATGAACGCGGGTGCTTGCTGTTTCCCGTGTCATGGTTGCCTGGCAACCTATTGGCATCACAATGGGTGTCTACGACATGTGCCATAGGTATTGACATCCAAAACTGATATATTCCACATGAGATACCAATCTGATCTTTATTTTTTTTTTTTTTTCTACATTAAAATAAATAAATGTTGGCCGTGGTTGATAGATACTTGCAAGAGAGAAAGCAATTTGGAGCCCCATTGGCTAAACCAGCAAAAGCTAGTTCAAATGTTGGCTAATATCCAAGCAATGTTTCTCATTGGTTGGCGCCTTTGTAAGTTATATGAGAGTGTTAAAATGACTCCGGGTCACGCCAGCTTAGGCAAGGTCTGATTTCTGGTTGTTTTATTGTAAACTTTAAAATTAAAATTCATAGAATAGCAGTTATTTTTGTTGATGTAATGAACAGTATTATTATATTATTATTATTCAATTATTCATTATACAGTCATGGATCACGTTGAGGGCTAGAGAGAGCGTTGCACTAGGTCGCGAGTTACTTGGTGGGAATGGAATAATATCCGACTTTTATGTTGCCAAGGTATTTGTCACTTCTATAAATTTGACCCACCGTACTTATATGACCGATTTGACCCATTCCCAATTTAACTGAAGTTTTTGTTTTGACCCAACAAGATAAACACAGTCCAAATGGACCAATTCAGAAGTAAAATGGGTTGAAATTTCCTTCTCTATGCGTGTTTGATCTGTTATGCCTTTGAGACTTGTCTTTCTGCATCTTTTAACTTTTTAGTATTATACATATACATACATGGTATATAAAAATATATATAAATCATGGGAGATGATATTGCCAACATTAAATTTACTTCTTCCACCAAAATTATCTAAACTACCCTTAATGAATGTCTTACACAAAACTTGTAAAACTTTTTATAATAATTTATTAAGGGGTATTCTGGGAAATAAACATCAAAATATGGTGGAAGAAGTAAATTTGTTGTTGGCAATATCATCTCCCATGGGGTTTCTTCAACACAAGTATTTGTGCAAAATCGTAACTTGAAGTATGATTTTTCGTGACAGGCTTTTGGGGATTTGGTGCCAATCTACACATACGAAGGAGCATATGACATTAACACCTTGGTAACGGGTCGGGAGATTACAGGTATTGCAAGTTTCAAACCTGTTGCAAAAGCGACTAGATGTCGCTTGTAATTTATGTTTCCTGTTGAGGAATGTATTTGTTTTTTAGTGTATTACTTGTAATTGTAACAAGTTATGAAAGTTTAGATAAGCATATTAAAGAAACAGACATTTTATAGTCTTGAGTGTACCATCTTCCTGCAAGTTTTCAAGCTCTATAAATGTATACATGACAAGTTTACAATTTCCATTCCAAATTACTAATACAGCAAATAAGTCAAAACGAGTACTATATTAACATGGAGAAGGTTGGAACCAAGAAATTAATAGTTTAGTAGGGTGCAACTATGCTAATGGGTCAAATTTAAAGAACTAGCTGAAATGCGAACGGGTCAAATGATTTATACTGATTAAAATTCGTCCAGAATTCATATTAATGTGTACAACTTCCTAATCTAAAACTGACGAACGGATAAGGTTTTTTTGTTCAGGCTACATAGGAAAAGTGACTATTTTTACCCAAATGTATGCGGCCTTACAGATTTGTCTTGTGAATATTTCCGACCCTTTTGTACGGGATCTAACCAGGTTGTTTCGTAACTATTTCCAACCTTTTTCTAAACCATCCCATGATATGATGCTAGTGAGGTTTGAACCAGAGAACTATTGTGAGGAAAACATGATCCCAAGAACTAATTGTTTATTAGCGTATTAGTTGTTTATTACTAACAGCTTAGATAATGAATAAGTGTCGAAGGTCATGCAACACCATCTGACCCATTTTAATCCGACCCATTATCTTGTCACCTCTGTTCATTCTTGACTAAACGTTTGTATGAATGTGCAGATGTGGACTTCTGAAATCTAGTGAATCGAGTGCCTAAAGGAGCAACGTCACCATTATTTCTAATTTTTGTCATAGCTATGGACTTATTATGTAACCGTATTCTTGTTTACATCATTATTATTATTATATGTTGGTTCTCTATTTTTATTCAGCCTGATTTTGTGGAGGCAAAGAAGGACAGAAAAGCTGCACAACATTTTATCTGGCCTAAGTGTATTTGGAAATCGCTATGTGGTTGGTTAGAAAACCCAACAACAAAATATATGAAAGGCTCAACAAAGAGACATATTTGGTCACAAACATTATAGGTGTAGGTGCTCTTGTGTTTTCATATATATAACTTGATCTTAATATAGGTTTTGATGTTCTAAAGTGCAAAAATAAAGTTCAGGTCACATAGTTCTCCTTTAACAACTTCTATTATTGTGCGTTTGTATTGAGGTTTTTGTTTCGTTGAATCTGCAAACTCGTACCATCACTAGATAGCTCAGTGGTAGGGGCTTTGAGTTCCCTGTAAGAGATATCAGGTTCGAATCCTGTCTAGGACAAATATTTAGTGGTAGCCAGGAATGAGTTGCAAACAGCCATGGAGTAATGTTGTTGGACTGCGTACATCAAAGTATGGGGTTGGATTACTTGCCCTCCCGGGTAGCTCAAACAGTGAAAACCTTCAACCGGTTCTGTTATTTGTAAACACATAAAATCTAGTATATGATTAAAATGAAAAAAATAAATAAACATAAAAATGTGAAAATCAGGTCAAAATGTATCTGAATCTAGACCAAAAGTGGTTTTATATTGATTTTTCTTCAAATTTTTAATGTAATAATAAATCAAAACTATTGTTTCCTTGAATTTCTTATGCTTAAAGCATGCGACTTATTATAATGCTTTTATGTGTCTAATTTAGGTGCGTTAGAATCGGTTAGGGCATGAAATACTTTGTTTAGGTGAAATGTTATTATAGATTATTCTGCTTGTTCATAATTACACACGGGGATACAAAATATATACAAAGTATAACTAAAAGAGATTACCATAAAATACCCAGATAAATCAAATTTATATTCGATTTTAAAAGGTTCAAGTATATGCAAAAGTTGCAAACCCACCAATAATGTAGATAGCGTGTGAAAAAAAAAACAAAATAAATAAATAAAAATAAAAAACGTTGCTAAAACACTTCAAAATTGCATAGAACTGAATATCAATATCTCGGCATTATGTTATCTTATCACCATGACTAGTCGGAGCGACGGCGTTTACCCGTTTTAGAGAAGTAAGCTTCATAAATATCCATAACAAGTCGATGATCTTTCTCCACAAGCTCTAGATACCCTTCTTGCTTACTTAGGTTATCCATATTGTCAAAAATTGTCGATAATGCAGCATCAAGCAAGGTTTTTGCATTATGTTGATGAGCAAATAAGTAGTTCTTGAGTGACCTTTCCCAGTTAAGTTTTGATATCAAAAATTTCTCACAATAGGTTTTTAGATACTGCACTTCATATTTGTCGGCTAAAATTATAAGTTCACATGCCATGTCATCGTCAAGAGGCGTTTCAGCTATGTAGAGGAAGTTGACAAAGGCACATAGGGTGTTATGCGAAACATCACTTAGCTTGATTGTGCCACTAAGACTTTCTTCCATTTCAGTTTGAAGCATGGCTTTAAACACTGGTGAACGGCTTGCCTGTGTATTGATATAGAGATAGAGATAAATATAATTAGAAAAAATAGATTTAATCATCCCTTTAGAATGGGTTTTGTATAGGGATGGCAATAGTCACCCGATCCGGTGGATATCCACCCGATCCACCCGCTTCGTAATGGATATGGATGAACCTAAATCGATATGGATACGGATATGGATGAACCTAAATGGATATGGATATGGACATGGATGAAAATTTTCATCCATGGATATATCCATTACCACCCGAAATACATATGCAAGTACATAAATATAGATATATGTTTACGTATTTAATATTACAAGTTTATTTACCGTTAGATTTACATTATGCTTTCAAATCTATAATGAAATAACTATAATATATTACAATAAAATACGTACATCAAACAAAATAAACTTACAAATTTTTTTTTTTTCTTCATAATCTATGTTTTATAGTAAATTTAACTTATATATTCGACAAAGATTACACATTCTTATGGATAAATTTTACTTATATCATGTTATAATTATTTTTGCTATACTAAGTTTTCATTTTAATCGCATATTAGAAAATATTATAACATTTTTTAATATTCATTGGATATCCATTAACCCGTTTAATCCACTATATATGGATATGGATGGATGACCTAAAACTAAATGGATATGGATATGGATATGGATGGACAAAAACTAAATGGATATGGATATGGATATGGCGTCACACGATCCATATCCGATCCATTGTCATCCCTAGTTTTGTATAACTCATCGATTAATGTCGAGTACTCCACGGTTAATTCTTTTTGGAACCCGCGAGTCAACATCAAATTTTGTTGGTCAAAGTTAAATTTAATCCGCCGTAAAATCAATATTGGTCAACATTTTAATATGAATTTGAAATTTGAATTATAGAGTTTCTAAACAGATTAAGATTTTGTTTTTGTTTCTAGATAATTATGTTTAATCCTGTTACTCACTGATTAGTCCCTAAAAAATGTTCAGGGTTGAATAACCAAGAGGACAAAAGGAACAATTCATATTCATAGTTAATTATAAATATCATACAGAAATATAGTAGTATGAACTTAAACAATCTACTATAATTAAACAACCGTATACACATATAAATGAACATAATCAGAAAAACCTAACTAGACACATTACCAACGTTAGCGAACAAGTGAGACCCTTCAGTCGGTACGATATACATACTTCACAAATACGGAGTAATAAATATATGGATTTGATTGATATTGACAAAAGATCAAATTAAACACAATAAAATATTGTACTGCATAAATTTAACAATCAGTATCAGTAAAAGAAGGGAACGATTACTAACCAGAATGGCCTTATTAACAGGAACAGGAACCGCATTAGCAACAGGTTTACCAGAATCCAAATCAACAGCAACCAAAACAACGTCGGTGAAGCAAGGGACAGTAGATCGGTGAACATATTGGGGTCGAGTGTCAAGCGGGTCCCAAAACTTAAGAAAACTAACTTTAGATTTCAATTCCTCGTTTTCAGCCTTACATGCTTTCTCAAAACATGCTCTACAAGTACGTGTATTTTCATCACCGAAGTCGGAGGAGTCGGAGGAGGTGGAGGAGGCGGAGGAGTCGGAGGAGTCGGAAGAGTCGGAGGAGTCGGCAGTGGATTCGGCAGTGGATTCGGCGGAGAAATTGCGTTTACAAGATACACATTTCATTGTCTCTGAATTAAACAATGCGAGAATCGTTGTTTACAAATTATGTTTGATTGATGTATTATATTTAATATTTATATTTATATTATATGTTTATGAGTTTATCCAACTTGATGAACAAGTCATCTATTATTATTATTATTTTATTATTGTAAAATAAATCAAACTAAATATAATACTCCGTATAATACTCCGATATATATTGATTTTGATTAAAATATAATATAATTTGAAAATATTTGTTAACAAATCTCATCTAAATATATCATCGATCATCTGTTAACTACAAAATCAAAACGTCTATTGTCTCATTAAGCCTTTGACAGGTGCACTTTTTAAAGGTCCAGTACATTTGTACATTAGAATCTGATGTTCTGTTTTCATGATTGAATGCATTACTGGTAGAAAGTGAAATTTCCATCCCAAATTGTTTTAAAGATCGGTGCTTTGAATGTATGTTGCAGGTGGAACTATAAAAATATTATACATAATTGTTTGAATTTAGTTCCTAAAGGTATCCATGTTTGAGGTTGCTGCTCTTGTTTTTAGGGTTATGGGTGTCCAGGTCATTCTGTCACTGTAAATGCTATAGTTACTACAGGTGATGCAAGTTTGAAGCCTGTTGCAAACACGACTAGAAGCCGCTTGTAATTCATGTTTCCTGTTGGGGTCAAATTTAACTTGCATCAAACGGGTTGATCGAATGGGCTCTTTAGTTGATATGTGAAGAAACTAATGACGCAGATCAAACGAATTAAACAAGATAGAAGGGGATTTATGTTCATGCTAGTAAACTGAAATATTACAATAACACAAGACATGTTTCAATGCTCATTTCTTAAACAAACCAGCTAGTTCACCTTTTTCATGCATAGATGACAATATGTCACAACCTCCAACCAACTCACCATTCACAAATACTTGTGGAAAAGTAGGCCAATTACTATAACTTTTAAGTGTCTCCCTCAATCCACTATTATGTTCTTCGTCAAGTATATCAACACTCTCGTAATCCACGCCTTCTGAGTCCAAAATTCCAACGACCCGTTGTGAGAATCCACATTGTGGGGCCGTTCTTGATCCCTTGATAAAAGCAACCACCTTGTTTTCTTTGACCATACGGTCAATTAGTTCCTCTAGTGGGACCGTTAGTTTTGTGTTTGGTCCTGGTGTTATCTTTAGATCTGCCTTTTTCTTGGGTGCTTGCCGGACCCAAGTCGTGTTTCCTTTCTCGTTACCGGGAGGGACTTTTCCGGTGACTTCTATGTGTTCTTCCATCCATGATTTCCATGCTTCTGTTAATGCTGTTCGGTCAGGATTATCCACCACTCCGACCTATCAAAAAATTTTCTTTTAATTCAAATTTTGCATATTAAATATTAAAGCTAAAAATATTAAATATAAATAACTTGTGATTACATAAAACGTATAAATGCATTCAATAATAGTATACACTTGAGAAAGTTATAGGGTGGCTGCAAACTAAGTAGACAAAAAACTGTCATTTATCGAAACATAAATACTGGATACAAGAAACTATTCATAGTTCATAGCCTTTGATGTGTATAACCATAATCTAAGAAACAACCAATTAACTGTACACCTAGATTAGACTCATAAATCACAAAAAGCGTGTATTAAGTTCAATAGACAAACCTACCACAAAACAAGACTAATGATAATGATAAATATACTTGGTAATAAGGTAATATTTTAAACTTGCTGCAAATAGGTATTCAGTATGAAGTTATCTCAGGTGCTGTTTGTTTTTTAAGATGTTTTTGTCTGAAGTCTACGAGCCACATCTGTAGAAAAGATATGGTCTGAAGGTCTGTAGGGTGAACATTTAAAACTGTTTGTTTTTTATGTCTGCTAAATACAAGTGTTATATTAATATTGTAGCCGTTTAATATACATATGCTTTGTATAAAATGATGCATTCTAGATTCTTATTTTTCATAACTTTTTATTTTAATATACACATGTTAATAAATATAGTTACTAATTCAACATAATAAAAAACAATAATAACATCACTTCCGTTCATGGTTTACGATTTTGATACATATAAATGAATCATAAATAAACAATTATACATTATTTCATTATCTTTCTTTTCACTATACCTCAAAATAGCTACTCCATTTTATTGAATCACAAAAAACAAATACATACACTTTGTACATCAAGTGCACGAGAGGAGTACATATACACTCCAATTAGCAGTTAACTGCCAAAGCAAAATCATATCTACAAGGTAAAAATTACAATCGACACTTTTTTCATCATTATATATTACTCCGTATTCTTTCTATATTAATTATATTATATATATACATAATGAAAAATCAACACAATTGCAGATATGGAGTAATAAAAAATCTGCTTGATTTATAAAATTGAATTGATTTGTACACTCATTAATCAATTGACCTTCTGTTTAATTTATTGATACATATTGATACATAATACTCATAAACAATCTATCTCTTAATTAAGTAGATGATCTACTAAAATAATCATTAAAAATATACAGAGGATAGAGGAGACCAGAGATTAATAGATGATAGAATAGAGGAAGAGAGATATTGAACTTGTAAGTTCTGTGTGTGTTATTCAGAGTATTGTGCCTTCTATATATAGAAGGTGTAATTACACTAAGTATCTCTAAACTATAAATTGAACATAACCTTATACAATTATAGTTGTCTAATATTCCCCCGCAAGCTAAGGGCGGGATACGACTTGTAGCTTGGATCGTAATAGAAGAAATCTTGGTGAGGACAACGGCTTGGTGAAGATATCAGCAATCTGATCGTCAGTAGTTATAAACTGAACTGAAAGTTTTTGTTGAGCAACTCTTTCTCGAACAAAGTGAAAATCAACTTCTACATGTTTTGTACGTGCATGAAAGACTGGGTTAGCTGAGAGATACGTAGCGCCAAGGTTATCACACCATAAGGTAGGAACTGATTTAACAGGCACACGAAGTTCACGTAATAAATCTTGAAGCCATGTTAGTTCTGCAACTGTGTCAGCTAGGGCCTTGTTGTGAGAGTTGTGTGCGGCTTTCTCTGTTGGAGTAAAGGAAGCTAGCATTGCCATTTTTAGATATAGAAAAAAAAAAAAAAAAAGATAAGGTAATAATAAATTTTTTTCTTTTTTTTTCTGTTTTTTTTTTCTTTTCTTTTTTTTTTGTTTTTTTTTTCCCTTTTTTTTTCTTTTTTTTTTTTAACTTAAAAGAAGATAAAAAAGTAAAAGTAAATAGTAAACAGTATCTAGGGTAGGTAGGAGAGATGTAGGTAGGAGAGATATAAAAAGAAGATAAAGGGTTTTAAAACTTCATTCTCTTTTTTTTTTTTTTACTCTCGTTCCAGACACAAAAATAGAACAGGCAAGTACAGTGGCGGCCGGCGGTGAATAGTTGCCGGAAAAAGCTGAAAATTTCAGCGTTCGGTTGGAATTTGATTCCGAGCGTATTGGTGTTGGCGGTTTTCTCTGATTTTGGCCGGATTGATGTAGATCGAAAAAGAAAGTCGAAAATTTCTGGCGGCTGTGGTGGCGCGTGGTGGCGCGTGTGGTGGCAGTTGCGGCTGAAATACTTGTCCGTGTGTTCGGAATTTAATTCCGCATGTAGTTGTGTTGGTAATTTGGCTGATTAGGGTTGTATTGAGTTGCGGTGATTTTGTGGGTTACCGGATTTAGTTATGACCTGAAAAAGCTCGTTTCTGATGTGAACGTTCCGACAACGCTGCATTCACAGAGCATACTTTGAGTTTTAAAGGTCATTTTTTTTTTTTTTGGTTGTTCCGGAACTGCTGCCGGAATAGTAGCTGCCGGAATTGTTACCGGAATAGTGGCTGCCGGAATTGTTGCCGGACTTAGGCCTTTACAGCTCTTGATACCATAATAGATGATAGAACAGAGGAAGAGAGATATTGAACTTGTAAGTTCTGTGTGTATTATTCAGAGTATTGTGCCTTCTATATATAGAAGGTGTAATTACACTAAGTATCCCTAAACTATAAATAGAACATAACCTTATACAATTATAGTTGTCTAATAGAGATGATGATGGTGGCCGGAGTTGGGTGGTGGTGATCGGAGCTAGTGGCGGCCACTGATAAAGATGATGGAGGTGGATGGCTGAAATATGGTTGGTGACTTGGTGGGTTTATGAAGGTGAGATAGATTTGGAAAGAGAGGTGGAAAAAGTTAAGTTAAAACCTCTTCTAAAGTTAGAAGCACTAATTTAGGTCTTCTAATTTGAAGACATAAAAAGATCTTATTTTGTCTTAAGTCTGCAAAAAAACAAACGGTCTGAAACTAAAATATCTGTCCGCTCGCAGATATAAGACAAAATAAGGTCTGCAATAGAAAAAACTAAACAACACTCATCAAATACATCTCATACCCTAACATTTGGTAGACAGTACATATGAACGGATCAGCTCGATTACTACTCGTATAATATTCACCAAGAGTTCCAAAAAAAGGTAACTTCAAACTTTCAAGGGCACCCAATAACAT
The DNA here is from genome assembly GCF_046630445.1 of Rutidosis leptorrhynchoides. Lineage (NCBI taxonomy): Eukaryota > Viridiplantae > Streptophyta > Magnoliopsida > Asterales > Asteraceae > Rutidosis > Rutidosis leptorrhynchoides. The sequence goes on along the minus strand of NC_092338.1, from coordinate 81,477,577 downwards.
TTCTAATGAACAATTACATACTTCAAGGAAAATTGTGTGAATTATAACTTAATGTGCCATTTGTTGGTGCATTATAAGTCCCCGAGTTCATTACGATCAAGTTGATATGCTTTAACGTTTAACTTTCACTGTTGGAATGCAACCGCACGGATACAAGTATGCATCCGTATGGGTACACGGGGCAACCGCACGGTTGCAACGAGCTGTAAGTACATAGGGGGTATTTCGGGTTTATTGTTAGGGTTACGTATCCTAAACATCCCTAAGTGTCTAATCCGATTCCCTGGTTCTCTAGCATTTGTTTTGGTCGATCTTATTCATTCTAAAGTCGTTTTACATATCAAGATCAAAGGTTTATTGATTGTTTTGAGTATAAAACCCAATATCGACTTTTTCCGCACTCGATATTGAAGATTAGATCGTATAATCCTGTTTACACGATCCTACACCATTTAGTACCAAATCAAAGTTTGACTTTACAAGTCAGAATCATCTATTCACATGAAACTGTAACAATAACATCATGAAAGACAACATAAATATCCCATTTAGCAGCTTCAATGAGAAGCTAGTTAACCTCCAACAAGCCAAAAATCATTAAAAATAGCATCAATTAAGTCAGAAAGGTCATATAATTATATATTTATATGCATCATGTATAATTAATAATTCTATGTATCTATTTTACTATCGATACTAAAAAATTGTGGGTAAAGTAAAGTAGGCACCTTTATTGAGCCACAAAGATCAGGAACTGATTTCTGATGAAAAGCAACACTCGCTTGAATGTTTCTTGATAACCCCACAAACTGCAGTTCACCATTTTTATCGTAAACTGCATAAACACCAGAATCCGATGGAACCACGGGACCGGATTCAGTACCAACGGGAACCAATTCGGTGTCTGAAAGCTTCCCAACTGCAGAAACGACTAGGGTCAGGTGATGACGGCGGGTTTGAATTGTGTGGTTGGGTTTGAGAGAAACTGAAGGAAGGGATGAGAGAAAGGAAGGATTTTTTAGGGGAGTGAAGTGAAAAGATGAGATTTTAGAGGGGGTGAAAGTGTAAGTTCTCCAGTTTGTGGTGTAAGTAGGTGATGGGAGGTTAATCGCCGCCATGGATATGGGGTGTGGGAGAGAAAGAGGGTGCTGTGCAGTGGAAATAGATAACTAAAAATTCTTGGAGTTAACCAGGTAGTTGGTTATCGGGTCGGGTTCTTTATTAGATCAAGTGATAATAAAGAAAAATTATTGTAGGTTTCCTTGTTTATATTTGTACTTTCTTCCACACAATTAAAAACATAAAGAAATTATAATTATAATCTTATACTAAGCTCAATAATGAAATAGAGGTGTTAGATTTTAACAAGGTTAAATCATCATTGATCCAAAGATTAAAGATGATGTATAAGTTTAACAATGTATTTGAGTAGATCCTACAATCTAGGCGGTGGCAGAAATTTTTTTCACCGGAGGTGAATTCTATTTTTAAAACGTAGAGATTTTTTTTGGCAAAATATGGATGTTTTGGGTCAAAATATAGAGTTTTTTGAGCAAAATTTAGAGGTTTTTTGAGCAAAATACGAAAGTTTTGGGGAAAAATATGAAAGTTTTAGGGCAAAATATGAAGGGTTTTGGGCAAAAAAAAATTCCACCAGGGACAAAACCGAAAAAATTTGCACTAAAAATTGCAAATCCACTGAGGGGGGCGCCCCACCCTACCCCTTCTTTGGTCCGCCCCTGAATCTAGGTAAACCATCATACATTAAACCACAAACTAGCACAACTATTGCAACACTAAAACCGCATACAAAACAAACAACAAACAATATCCATTGAATTTGCTACCAAAACCCAAGCCTTTATGTATTTTAACTCGAAAGAAACAACAGAAGACCAAACGCCTAGCGATGACTTGCCCCAATAAGATGAAACTAGATTTGACCCTGAACTACTAGACTACTAAACCACTCTCCATATCGTCTTGCCAACCGAATGCCTGGACAAAAAAATGGGCGAAACATCTGGTTCCAAAGACATCAAACTATCAAACGTGCCGAGAAAGCAAAAACTGTAAGCTCGACGCATCCGAACCAGGTGGTATTTTAACGAGGTATAGGTCAAACGCCATAGAAATTAGCACTACAAAGGGGAAAATCATCTAGGCAAGAATGAACCGAAAATGATAGGGATGTAGCAGTGCAAACAACACTCGTACAAAACTGTAAGACCCGAATAATTGAAGTGTACATATGTGTATATAAGTGTAATGTGCGGTACTCGAATCGGGGTTGGTAGTATATATTTTAAAAAGGCAAAAGAAGCTGGACTGGGAGGATTGCGCGCCGCGCGGATTGGTGGCGCGCCGCGCCATATGACTGTGGCAGATTCTCCCTTTCTTTTAAATTAGATATTTTGTGGGTATTTTGGTAAATTCACCTTGGGGCCGGATTAAAGGCTTGGAGAGCAGATTTGGTAGAGCCATAACTCCACTTTTACCAACCTTATCTTCCCCAAATCAATTTTAGAGAGAGAGGTAAAACCTTGAGAGAGAAAGCTCATTGTGAAGGTGAAGGAGTTCGTTTCGGGTTTTATCGCAAGTCCTAAAGTTGTTCATCTCGTCATTATCTTCGTTTTGGTAGTTGTGGTATGCTCTAATCTTAATTCCTTTGTTTAATTTGATTTAGGGCTAGGGTTTGAGTCAAAGGTGAACATAAAACCCACTTTTGGTTAATTTTGGGTATTCTTGGGTAATTTGGGTCATATAGACTCAATATTGAGTTAACTAGGGTTTTGGAAGTGTTAATTGATGTTAGAGAACCCTAATTAGCTAGTAAGAGGGTTAGAACACCATGATTTATGTAAATGGGTGTAAAAGGGTTAGTGGTTGACCCAAAAAATGGGTAGGTTGACTTTGAAAGTGCCAAATGGGTCAAATTGAACTTAAGCTAATTAATATGTGTAGTTGAAGCCTAAAACTAATGTTAAAATGTGTAAAGAACCTACTTTGGTTAATGATAGGGTTTTGTGATGAGTTAACCCGATTTTAGGGTTAAAGGTGCAAATGGGTCGGATTTGCACCATAGGTCAAATTGGCTCTAGGAGTGAGCTTTAGAGTGTTGACCAACTTGAGTTATGATTTTGATATTGTGATAAATGTAATAGGTGCGTTACATTGAAGTGTTCAAGCTCGGTTATCTTTCGACAAGAGATTTTGAGGTGAGTGGAATATATATATATGTATGTATATGATTTATGTACCGTGTTGATGGTGTCACATAGCCGTTTTGTGACCAAGGTTGTGGGACTTAGCCGTATTAGTCCATGTTTTGTACTAAGGCACATAGCCGTGTTTGTGCATTTAGTGGCGAGTAATAGCCGTGTTTTACTCCCACGTTGTTATTTGAGTTACCCGTACACATAGCCGTGTTGGTGTACGAAAGCGTGAGTAATAGCCGTGTTCTACTCACATTGAGCAAGTGATGCCATAGCCGTTTTTGGAACACTTGAGGGGTGATGCCATAGCCGTTTTTGGAACACCTCGGGGGGTTAGCATGCCATAGCCGTTTTTGGAAGCTAACGAATGTTATGAACATCGATGACTTGTTTCGCGAAGTCGTTCCCTAGCGAAGAGATTGGTTAACCATGATTTATTGTTGTTCATACTAGCATTTGATTATTGTTATGAGTATTTATGCTATGATTATTGCTAGTGATACGTTTGGTGATACTAGCTTGCTTATCGAGATTTGTTATGTGTTATTTGATATCGTGGATGCGTGTGGGTAAGTTGTATATGCATGTATATATATGTTTTACTCACTAAGCTTTGCTTACCCTCTCGTTGTTTACTATTTTTATAGGTTCCGGTGTGGACAAGGGTAAGGGCATCCGGTTGGATTAGAGATCCCGTCTTGTTTAGTGACGCTTTTGGGATGTGATGATTTTGGAGTTTGACCGAGATTTGGGTAGTTTAACCCCAAACACCATGCTCGTTGTATCGTTTGGCAATTAAACTTTTCGTGGTCGAAACTCTAATTTGTATTAAACATTGTATTTTAAACTTAGTGGCGTTTTGGGCACGTGTGGGCCCCACCTTGTAAAACTTGTTCATACCTTAGTTATGTGCTAGTTTTACATATATGAATGTATGGTTAAAAGCGTTTTGGCTAAAAATGTCGAGAACTAGTCAAACATTTTCATTAAATTGACTTCCGGGGACAGCGGGCTGTCCAGGTGGTTTGGCGCGCCGCGCGGCCACCTGGCGCGCCGCGCAGATGGCCTGCACCAGAAATTTTTTTTTTGTTTGAAATTTCGTCGTGTTTGGTCGGTTACGGTTTGGGTTGTTACAAGTGGTATCAGAGCATGGTCTAAGGGATTTAGGTGACTTGAGATAGGCGCCTAGACTTAGACTTTGTGTGCGTGTTTATGCGGGACTTGTAGGACTTTGGGTCGGATCGGTATGATTAGTGCATAGGTTTATGTGAACTAATCATGCGCTATTTGTTTGTGTTGTGTTTAGCAATCATCAAGCGAGATGGACGTTGTACTAGCGAGTTAGCGCGACGTGCTTGCGTGGTAATGACTAGCTACCATTACTACGGGTGCAAATCGGGTCAAACAAGCAATGTACGACGATTGTTGAGCAAGATGGGGTAGTGTGGTGTATACGTATGTAATTGGGTATAATTGTCCTTTCGTTTCATGGTTTAACCTAATTCGTTTTATAGAATGAAGACGAGAAACGGTCCTGATCATGAAAACGGGAGTACAAGTGAAGACGCCGAGTTCTCGACCAAGGTCGAGGCCGTCTTTAAGAAGTTGAAATCGGATTTTCTTGCGGATGTCCGAAGGGTCTTCCAAGAGTCGGTCGATGGGCAAGTGACCGAAATGATAAATGAACGATTGAAGGCCACTATTGAAGAGGCCCTTGATGCTAGAAACGTTTATCCTCGAGGTGAAGGGGGTGATGGAAAGAGAGACTTCCACTACAAAAATTTTAAGGATACTCAACCTCCGACGTTTAATGGGGTGAGGGATCCGTTGAAAAGTACTTGTTGGATTTCGGACATCGAGGGGGCCTTCCGTACCGCGGAGTGTCCTCCCGAGAAGAAGGCGAGGTTTGGGTCTAGCATGTTACGTGAAGAAGGCAAGTTGTGGTGGGATGATAAAATCAATTTGTATGGCGAGGAGCAATGCATGGGCTTGACGTGGGAGGAGTTCAAGAAAGAGTTTTTCAAGGAATACCGAACTTCATCCGATCTTGATCGAATTCGGGACGAGTTGCATCATTTGCAACAAGGTTCCATGGATTTAGTTACCCTCAAGTCTACATTCTTGGCAAAGACTCGTTTTTGCCCGGAGTATGTGGGTGATGATCATAAGCTTATGAAAGATTTTTATCGTACTTTGAATGCCGACTACAAGAGCAAGATTAGCCGGGGTATGGCTAAGACTTTCGATGAATTGTTTGAGTTGGCTCGGGGTTTTGAGCCGGAGGTGCCTAGGAAGAGTGATTTTGTTTTCTCGAAAAGGAAGTTTGAAGGTTCGAGCTATTCGAATTTTTCAAACAAGAAGTCTAGGAAAGGCACCGAGAGCGTTAATAGTGTGAAGAAAGGTGGCACGGGTACTTTTGCGCCCACTTGTTTTAATTGTGGGAAGTCGGGTCATTACGCCCGTGAATGCACGGCCAAGACGGTTACGTGTTTTAATTGCGGTAAAGTGGGGCACAAGAGGCCGGAATGCCCCGAGTTGAATAATGATCATGTTAAGAAGATTGAGAAGGCGGCGGGGTCGGCTAGAGGGCGAAACTACTTGATGACGAATGATGAAGCCAAACAATCCAACGAAGTTGTTTCAGGTACTTTCATGGTTAATTCTAATCCGGCAAGGATTCTTTTTGATAGCGGTGCAAATTTGTCGTTTGTGTCTCCTAAATTTGTGCCTAAACTTGATAGTCCTCTAGCTAAGTTAAGTCGTCCGGTAGAAGTCGAAATAGCGGACGGCAAGACGGTGCTAGTGGTTGATGTGTGTAAAAATTGTGATGTTGTTTTTGGTGCCGAAACTTTTAAAATTGATCTTATTCCAATGACCTTGGGCGACTTTGATATCGTTGTTGGTATGGATTGGCTCGATCGTTATAGAGCCAATATTGCATGCCATGATAAGTGTATTCGTGTGAAGACCCCAAGTGGGGGAGAAATGATTATTCATGGCGATAAGAGAAGAAGACCGGTGCCGATATGCACTTTTGCACGGGCACGTCGTTCCGTTGTTACCGGTGGCATGGCTTTCCTTGCTTATGTTGTTGATACTCGTAATGAGCCACCACCTATTCGTGAAATTCCGGTAGTTAATGAGTTTGAAGACGTTTTTCCGGATGAGTTACCGGGTGTTCCGGCGGAAAGACAAGTCGAGTTTCGCATTGAGTTGGTTCCGGGGGCTACTCCCATTGCTAAAACTCCTTATCGTTTAGCACCAACGGAAATGCAAGAGCTATTGAATCAAATTCAAGAGTTGCTAGAGAAGGGTTTTATCCGACCGAGTGCTTCGCCGTGGGGCGCTCCGGTCTTATTCGTGAAAAAGAAAGACGGTAGTATGCGCATGTGCATCGATTACCGTGAGCTAAATAAAGTGACGATCAAGAATCGTTATCCGTTACCTAGGATTGACGATTTGTTTGATCAACTTCAAGGCGCGACGTATTTCTCCAAGATCGATCTACGGTCCGGCTATCATCAAATGCGGGTCCGTGAGGAAGACATTGAGAAAACGGCTTTCCGAACGCGTTATGGGCATTATGAGTTTGTGGTTATGCCTTTTGGTCTTACGAATGCACCGGCGGCATTCATGGATCTTATGAACCGGGTGTGCCAACCTATGTTGGACAAGTCGGTTATTGTGTTCATTGACGACATACTAGTCTACTCGAAAAGTATGCACGAACATGAACGTCACTTGCGCGAAGTTTTGAAGACGTTAAGAAAGGAGAAGTTGTATGCAAAATTCTCTAAATGTGAATTTTGGCTAAGAGAGGTCCAATTTCTTGGCCACATTGTGAACGAAGGCGGTATCCAAGTGGATCCGGGGAAGATTGAGACGGTGAAGAGTTGGGGACGACCGACTACGCCTACGGAAATCCGGAGTTTTCTCGGATTGGCCGGTTATTATCGTCGGTTTATCCAAGATTTTTCTAAGATCGCTTCTTCGTTGACGAAATTGACGAGGAAGAATGCGAATTTTGTTTGGGAGAACGAACAAGAAATTGCTTTTCAATTGTTAAAAGAGAAGTTATGTCAAGCTCCGGTGTTAGTGCTACCGGAAGGTGTTGAAGACATGGTGGTTTATTGTGATGCCTCCTTAAATGGGCTCGGGTGTGTTCTTATGCAAAGGGGTAAAGTCATTGCTTATGCCTCTCGACAACTAAAGGAACATGAAACGAGGTACCCGACTCACGATTTAGAGATGGCGGCGGTAGTGCATGCGTTAAAAATTTGGCGCCATTACTTATATGGTGTCAAGAGTACGATTTATTCGGATCACAAGAGTTTGAAACACCTTTTCACTCAGAGGGATTTGAATTATCGTCAACGTAGATGGATGGATGTGGTGAAAGACTATGATTGTGAGATACTTTATCATCCGGGTAAGGCGAACGTGGTCGCGGATGCGTTAAGTCGAAAGACTCAACATCCGGCGATCCGTGTAGCATCGTTACGTTTGATTATCACTAACGACTTTCTTGAAAAGATGGGTGAAGACCAAATAGAGGCTTATGTTCACGATAAGCACGCGGAGCGAATTGTTGGCCAATCGGAGTTCATTACTATGGGCCCGCGGGGTTTATTGTCGTTTCAGGGAAGGGTGTGGGTGCCTAAGACGGGTGATTACCGACGGGTGCTACTCGATGAAGCACATAAGTCGAAATACTCCATTCATCCGGGCGCGACGAAAATGTATCATGACTTGAAGAAAGATTATTGGTGGCCGGGCATGAAACGCGATGTTGTAAAATATGTTGAGCGATGTGTTACTTGCTTACAAGTTAAAGCCGAGCACCAAAAGCCGTATGGTAAGTTGCAACCGCTAGAGATCCCGAAGTGGAAGTGGGAGCATATTTCCATGGATTTCATCACTAAGTTACCTAAGACGGCGAGGACTCAATATGATTCGATTTGGGTTATAGTGGATCGGTTGACGAAAAGCGCTTTGTTTCTTCCCATTAAAGAAGCAATATCGTCGGAGACCTTGGCTAAGTTGTTTATCAAGGAAGTGGTCGCTCGTCATGGGGTTCCTATATCTATTATCTCGGATCGAGATACCCGTTTTACATCTCGATTTTGGGAGAAGTTTCATGAAGATATGGGTACACAATTAAAGCTGAGCACGGCGTATCATCCCCAAACGGACGGTCAAACCGAACGTACGAACCAAACTTTGGAAGATATGTTACGGGCGTGCATTATTGATTTTGGTGGTAGTTGGGACGAGCATTTACCCTTGGTGGAATTCTCGTACAATAATAGCTTTCATACTAGTATCGGGATGCCACCTTATGAGATGCTATATGGGCGAAGATGTCGAACTCCCGTCTGTTGGGGAGAAGTGGGTCAAAGGGAAATCGGGAGCACCGATTTGGTTCTTGAAACGAATAACAAGATTGATACTATACGAGAACATTTGAAGAAGGCTCAAGATAGGCAAAAGTCGTATGCCGATAAGCGAAGACGAACGATCGAGTTTCAGGAAGGCGATATGGTGATGCTTAAGGTTTCGCCTTGGAAGGGTATTATTCGATTTCGAAAACGGGGAAAGTTAGCTCCTCGATTTATTGGGCCATTCAAGGTTTTAGCTCGTGTTGGCGAAGTTGCTTATCGATTGGAATTACCCGAAGAGCTTGTGGGGATCCATAATACATTCCATGTTTCCCACCTCCGTAAGTGTCTTGCGGATGATTCCTCATGGATGCCTTTAGACGAGATCGAACTAAACAACAAGTTGGAATATGTTGAAGAACCAGTCGCCATACTCGATGAGAAAGTTAAGAGGTTGAGACATAAAGAAGTGAGGACTTTTAAAGTCCAATGGCGGCGTAGCAAGGGTTCCGAGTTCACTTGGGAGCCCGAAGAGTTCGTATTGGTTTATCTTCCCTCGTGTCATGCGGCTTGGATTGCGAGGACGCAATCCGAATAAGTGGGGGAGAGTTGTAAGACCCGAATAATTGAAGTGTACATATGTGTATATAAGTGTAATGTGCGGTACTCGAATCGGGGTTGGTAGTATATATTTTAAAAAGGCAAAAGAAGCTGGACTGGGAGGATTGCGCGCCGCGCGGATTGGTGGCGCGCCGCGCCATATGACTGTGGCAGATTCTCCCTTTCTTTTAAATTAGATATTTTGTGGGTATTTTGGTAAATTCACCTTGGGGCCGGATTAAAGGCTTGGAGAGCAGATTTGGTAGAGCCATAACTCCACTTTTACCAACCTTATCTTCCCCAAATCAATTTTAGAGAGAGAGGTAAAACCTTGAGAGAGAAAGCTCATTGTGAAGGTGAAGGAGTTCGTTTCGGGTTTTATCGCAAGTCCTAAAGTTGTTCATCTCGTCATTATCTTCGTTTTGGTAGTTGTGGTATGCTCTAATCTTAATTCCTTTGTTTAATTTGATTTAGGGCTAGGGTTTGAGTCAAAGGTGAACATAAAACCCACTTTTGGTTAATTTTGGGTATTCTTGGGTAATTTGGGTCATATAGACTCAATATTGAGTTAACTAGGGTTTTGGAAGTGTTAATTGATGTTAGAGAACCCTAATTAGCTAGTAAGAGGGTTAGAACACCATGATTTATGTAAATGGGTGTAAAAGGGTTAGTGGTTGACCCAAAAAATGGGTAGGTTGACTTTGAAAGTGCCAAATGGGTCAAATTGAACTTAAGCTAATTAATATGTGTAGTTGAAGCCTAAAACTAATGTTAAAATGTGTAAAGAACCTACTTTGGTTAATGATAGGGTTTTGTGATGAGTTAACCCGATTTTAGGGTTAAAGGTGCAAATGGGTCGGATTTGCACCATAGGTCAAATTGGCTCTAGGAGTGAGCTTTAGAGTGTTGACCAACTTGAGTTATGATTTTGATATTGTGATAAATGTAATAGGTGCGTTACATTGAAGTGTTCAAGCTCGGTTATCTTTCGACAAGAGATTTTGAGGTGAGTGGAATATCTATATATGTATGTATATGATTTATGTACCGTGTTGATGGTGTCACATAGCCGTTTTGTGACCAAGGTTGTGGGACTTAGCCGTATTAGTCCATGTTTTGTACTAAGGCACATAGCCGTGTTTGTGCATTTAGTGGCGAGTAATAGCCGTGTTTTACTCCCACGTTGTTATTTGAGTTACCCGTACACATAGCCGTGTTGGTGTACGAAAGCGTGAGTAATAGCCGTGTTCTACTCACATTGAGCAAGTGATGCCATAGCCGTTTTTGGAACACTTGAGGGGTGATGCCATAGCCGTTTTTGGAACACCTCGGGGGGTTAGCATGCCATAGCCGTTTTTGGAAGCTAACGAATGTTATGAACATCGATGACTTGTTTCGCGAAGTCGTTCCCTAGCGAAGAGATTGGTTAACCATGATTTATTGTTGTTCATACTAGCATTTGATTATTGTTATGAGTATTTATGCTATGATTATTGCTAGTGATACGTTTGGTGATACTAGCTTGCTTATCGAGATTTGTTATGTGTTATTTGATATCGTGGATGCGTGTGGGTAAGTTGTATATGCATGTATATATATGTTTTACTCACTAAGCTTTGCTTACCCTCTCGTTGTTTACTATTTTTATAGGTTCCGGTGTGGACAAGGGTAAGGGCATCCGGTTGGATTAGAGATCCCGTCTTGTTTAGTGACGCTTTTGGGATGTGATGATTTTGGAGTTTGACCGAGATTTGGGTAGTTTAACCCCAAACACCATGCTCGTTGTATCGTTTGGCAATTAAACTTTTCGTGGTCGAAACTCTAATTTGTATTAAACATTGTATTTTAAACTTAGTGGCGTTTTGGGCACGTGTGGGCCCCACCTTGTAAAACTTGTTCATACCTTAGTTATGTGCTAGTTTTACATATATGAATGTATGGTTAAAAGCGTTTTGGCTAAAAATGTCGAGAACTAGTCAAACATTTTCATTAAATTGACTTCCGGGGACAGCGGGCTGTCCAGGTGGTTTGGCGCGCCGCGCGGCCACCTGGAGCGCCGCGCAGATGGCCTGCACCAGAAATTTTTTTTTTGTTTGAAATTTCGTCGTGTTTGGTCGGTTACGGTTTGGGTTGTTACAAAAACATTGTATAAAAGCTTTTGAAATACAATACCACCCAGTGGCGACTCCACCCTTGGTGGAGTGGGGTCCTATGACCCTATTAAATTAAAAAAAAATTTAGACGATCTACTATTAAAATCGTATAGGACACCGCTAAATTTAATCATAGGACCCAATATATTTTTAAAATTTATGGTTATTTAAAGGTAAACAACCACTAGAGTACCCTCAAATTATAATTAGTTTTGAAAAAAAAAATTAGAATCCCATTAGGTTTTCATTCTAGAATCGACACTGATACCACCACGAACCACCCTACTTCATTGACCAACCCCGATGATACTCTAAAACAACCTAACCAAAAAATACCCTACACCATGAGACTAAAACACAGTCGAGGGGAATGGCCATGTAATTTTCTTAAATGTTGATACTATTGGTTTCGTTGTATTTGTTTTGATGTATGTTTCTTTAAACCTTTTATTTATTAGTTTATTTGTATATAATTTTTTAACAAGCTCATGTTTGTACATGTAAAACTAATTGCTAATGTTGATTGATAAACTTTTTACTTTACTTGTTTCGACGAGAAATAAAAATTAAATAAATAAGGAGACTTTTCGTCAAAAACATGAAGAGCCGTATACAAAATACAAACACATTTCGATACACGACATTGAACCCCTCAAACATTGTTAAAAACTAACTATGACACTTAAAACTCGCATTTGAACCGATTAAAATGTACTATTTGAAAGAAAATCACATCGAACCACATGAGCTCCATGAAAAATCATATAAACTAGACAATCTGAATACTTTGAGTTTAAACCTCCTAAAGAACAATATGGCCGGCCAACCTTGACTTGAACGAGGCTTCCACCGTGAACGAAAGACTTTACGAAAATAATCTTGAACTTAATCTAAAACCGAGCCGAGCCATTAGATTAAAACCAACACAACATTCCCTTGTTCGACTCTAGAACATTAAACACCATAAATGAGTCGAACTACAAGACTTCACGTACTTTGAAACAAAAGATCTTTTCATGAAATTTGAAACACCTATTAAGATCCGAATGAACATTTGTGACTCGAATGACTTCTAAGTCATTTGATTACACGACGGAAGGTTGTTTCCCTCTTTTCCATGTTGTAATAACTAATGTTTAAAGTAAATGTATAATTTTAACAATTCTGATTCTTTTAATTTCGGTCTCGTAGGTTGTCAATACGCTTAAATTAATTGTACACGATCGAGTTATACTTTGATTTTGTAGTGTTATTTGATTTTACAGTATTTTTAATTGTTATGTTTATGTTTATGCTTATGCTAAGACTGATCCTAAATTCCTAACCGAGCGTCACTTTTCCTCCGTCATCCCAGTTGGCAAGTTGTTTAACGCCCTTGACGCCCCTAACGTGGCGTCAAAATTTGACGGCCCGGGCGTCAGTCAAAAAGTTGACGGATCAATAAAGTGGTGTCAAATATTTTTCAGTTAATCAGATTTAGCCACATATTTTTATATATTATAAATTAATAAATTATATACCCAACTACCAATAATACTTTACCACATCATCCATTCACAATTTTAACCATCAAAATTTTTTTTTTTTTTGTAAGCGAGGAAACCCTCCTATAACGAGCACATTGGCTTCCCATAGAAGGTAAAACCTCGGGTAATCAAGCCCCCCGACGTGTGGTCTCGTATTTTCAAATGGTGGAATTTCAACCCAACTCAAAATCTTGCACTCTCGGATTTGTTTCTTGGAAAATCGCCAAGCTCCATGTCTACTATCGGGTCAAAAATTTGGCAATCCGTGGAGTGGGTTTGTGCATACTACATTTGGAAGAATCGTAATTCGGTGGTATTTCAAAACAAAAGTTGGATACCTCCGGTCGCTATTAGTGAAATCCAAGTGAAGTCATTTGAGTGGGTTTCGAATCGTATCAAAGACAAGACAATCGATTGGCATACTTGGCTTACAACTCCATCTTTGTACTTTATAATTAGCTCGTGTTGGGTGCTTTCTCCGCTCCCTTGTATTTTTTCCTTTTTTTTTTTTTCGTTGTATCGGTTATAGCTTAGTCGTAAGCTTTTCCGTTTGTATGTTCTCAATTTGAGTAATAAAAGTTTCGCTTGCCTTTAAAAAAAAAAAAAAAATTCAAGCCCCCCGAGCGCGAGACCTGGTACCGGGTGAATTGCGCATTATGCGCACCCTCTAGTCACACTCTCTTTTTGAACAATTTGGCATAGCCAGGAATTGAACCCGGGTGGTGTGCTTTATTGGGCAACTCGATGGCAACTCAGGCAACACCTTTATTTAACTTCATCTCTTGATCTTGTCACATCACCAAAAAATACATAACTTGACTTTGATGTCACTGACACTATTAGAAACTTAGACTGAGACATTGAGTTCTTTGTATGACGTTTCATGTTCGAATTCCCTTTAGAACGAATATTTAGTAGTGGTTAAAAGAGAGGGAAACGAGAGTAATCTTGTTGGGTGGGCTGCCCCAGATGCTATTGGATTGCTGCCCGGGATGACCCGGTAAAACCTTCTACCTTTTGTTACAGGCTTAAAATTGTTTTTACTCGTCTCCGACTGCAAACAACCGCCACGATCATCGTCACCTCCACCAGTAATGGCATCAGTAATCTCAAAAACCGCTCAACTCCGTCGAACTTACCGCCTCTTCTCATCGTACAAGTCATCATCTCGTCTAACACCTCATTTCACTAATAAAAACCCTAATTCATTACTCCACCGACGTCTCAATCAATCGGTTCGCCTTCCATTTACATTTCATATCACCTATCAAAACATGTATCTATTACTATTAATTTTTAATTATATTGATTATTATTTGATTATTTTACAGGAATTAAGATCACTTACAAAGTTCCCTAGGTTTTTATCAACTAATGCTCAAGCTGATTCACCTTTGAAACAAACAACGGCCGGTTCTGAATCTGATCAGGGTAAACAGTCTGGTGATTCGAATCAGAGTTCCGAACAAGGAAAGTCGATTCGAGGCGGGGTAATTCGATTGATACATTTTGAATGTCAATACACTAATATTTTATTATTTGATTCGAGATGAATATATGTAATATTATTATTATTTTTTTTTAAATACATTTAACGCAATATAGGATGTGGCTTGTTTGCATATCATGAATTCGTATAATGAACAGTATGCTTTTATGTTGAGTAATTTAATGCCACCGTATATGATATGATATTTTATTACTAAATAAGAGGTTAGACGGTTATATCATGCTTTTGTTGTATATTAGTTCACCTAATCTAAGTTAACTGATATGTAGTGTTTCACAGCCTATTTCTTGGTTGAGTCTTCTTTTGCTGGTTGCTACCGGAGCAGGGGTTATCATCTACTACGATCAGGAAAAGAAACGGCATATTGAAGGTAGATTACTATGGTGAGTAGGATATATCAAATGTATAGTTGTCGGTTGATTATACAGATTAGACTCTGTTATATTTACTAAACTTGCTTTATGTTTACAAACCTTTCACTATTTTGTTAGTGCTAACTATATTTCAACATCTAATAGTCCCTTGCAATAACATAAAATTGTCCGAATTTCACACTTTTTGCATTCATACTGTTCAATATAAGCACATGTATCTCAAGTGTTTAGTAATGATGTTGTTCAGTTTGTTATGTTTAGAGCTAAACCTGCCTCTCAGTATATGATTGTTTATTCAGTTCAATCTTCTGCTTACTTAGGAATAGTTTTTAGATGTATATAATTATCCTATTAATTTGATGCTAAATCGACAACATGTATGATTAAAGGATCACATTCTATTTCAACTATTATAGGTTTTATCACGAGTAGTGCTGATCATAATGAATATATATGCTGTTGCTGCAGATATAAATACGTCATCTAATGCAGTAAAGCAAGGACCATCTGCTGGTAAAGCAGCCATCGGTGGTCCATTCAAGCTTGTTGACCATAATGGTAAATCTGTTACTGAAAATGACTTCAAGGGGAAATGGACCCTAATATATTTCGGGTTTACTCACTGCCCAGATATATGCCCAGATGAGCTACAAAAACTTGCTGCTGCAATCGATAAAATAAGTAAGTTCATGATATTTATGCATCATTATCAAGTACATTTGGCAGATGCAGGGCCGGCTAAGGCTATGGGCGAAGTGGGCGACAGCCCGGGGCATCGCGCGGTTAGGGGCATCATTTCGAACAAAATTATTAATACCCATAGTTTAAAACTCATAAAGATATATGTTTGCGTAACTGTTGGGGCATTTTATAATCATTTCGCCCGGGGCATGCAAAAACTTTGACCAAAGTTTGACCGGCCCTGGGCAGATGCTAAAGCATGTAAATAGAATGAATGATTGAAACATTAATTTGTATTTTTGCAGAGGCAAAAGCAGGTTTTGAGATAGTACCGGTTTTCATTTCTGTTGATCCTGAGAGGGATACAGTAGAACAAGTTCGTGAGTATGTTAAAGGTAGATACTATTAAGATTCGTTTTGAATAATAAAGCTGCATGTGTGAATTTAGTCTTGTACTTAATGAGTTGTATAAATTTAAACTTTTGTGTTCTTTGTTGTAGAGTTTCACCCGAAGTTGATTGGACTTACTGGTGACCCCGAAGAGATAAAAAAGGCGGCTCGTGCTTACAGGGTTTACTATATGAAAACAGAAGACGAAGGTGAAGATTACCTGGTTGATCACTCAATAATTATGTAAGTGTAACTCTATTGTATCTGCTTTGTGACAGTTGACGAATCCTTATTTATACGCAGTCTTACTAGTTGTATACTTGTATATGTTACTCAGGTACTTGATGGATCGGAACATGGAATTTGTGAAGTTTTTTGGGAAGAATAATGATGTAGATGCTCTTACAGAAGGAATCATTAATGAAATTAAGCAGTACAAGAAAGCTAAAGCATGATGCCTTTAGCATAATCATTTAGGGGCGTGTTCTCTTTACGGGTCTAGTTTTGAGCATATTCTATATGAAGGGGTATTTGGCGACAATATTTTTATTAACAGGATTAAGATTGATAACCTTGCGGGTTTTTTTTTATTTGCGGATCATAATTGCTAGTTATCAAGTCCATTAATCATACATACTTTCACATTGAATATCCATATATCGGCTTCTCAATTTTGATACCAGTCGAAGTATATGTATCTGGTAAAACTTATTAAATATATGTAACAAGTTGTGTCACAAAATTATATTGGGGGCTCCAGATTTGAAGTACATGTAAGTTATGTGCTTTAGATCTTTTGATATGTATACTCAAGTGGATAAAATTCCATTTATGGGTTCTTAATGTGATCTTTATGTGCTGTGATAAGATATAGTATCTGAGAGAGTAAAACTGAAGCTGCTTTATTATTTAGGTTGCAATTAAAATGCAAATTGTTTATATGATGCTGCAGCTACAGGTGGCTATTGTTACTTGTTACTGTACTAAGAATTGTATTAACGACGATAAACAAAAGGAAAACAAGAACGAACAAGATCGAAAGTACTACATGAGATAGAAACTTTATTATGAAATTATAATTTATCTAAGTGGTTACAGTTGTTTATACCCCGCTAATTTCCGTACGGGCTTGCTAAATCAAAACTCCGTAGTTTTTATTATCATATTTTTTTTTTTTTTTTTTTTTTTTTTGGCAAAAATAACGAATACTATAAAACCAAGATCTTCATCGAAAAATGAAGATCTAAACCAATACAAAGAATCCATATGGCTCGAAATAAGAAAACGCTACAAACCGACGTTAACCCTGACCGAGCCAAAACCGTCCACAATAGACTAACATCAAGACTACCTAAACGATTCACGATACAAATAAACAGAACGGAAGTAGAACCACAACAATTACACTAAAACAACTTCAACATCTACCTAAAATACACAAAACAACGAGGACAAATCTTCACAATAATTACACCTTATAGCAAGAAACTAAACTATCTATATGACTATATACTATGAATCATTTGTGCTTTTTGATGACATTTTTCTTTGATTTTGATTGTGTTGGATCCGCAGGTTATGTCTTTAGTTTTGCAAGATGATATTGGTGTCGGTTTCATGGTCTTGTCTCTTCGTAATTGTACGTTTCTTGCTAGTTTTACAAATTTGTTATTAAAAAAATTATGTTGTATATCAAGTAAATTACTAAAGAAAAAGTAAATTAAAGTAATTGTATTTTTGTACATAAATAAAGAAATACTTGTACTAACCAACAAAGTTTTTTCATTATCGCAAAATGGCTAATCTAGGGCTTTAAAGTTTTTTAACAAACACCCTTAACTCCGGTTGTCTCAAAGCAGTAGTCGCTCTGTGATTAGTCAGCTAACAAAGCAAGTCGAAAATTCACGTATACTCATCTCCGTGAGAAAGAGAAAAATGATGCTCTAATTCATTTATAGTAGAAAGAGCAAATTTTTAAGTACAATATTCTCACTGAAACTATAATAATACAAATGATTATAGTCTCGTACGTAAAAAAATAAAATCAAAATCTTCTAAAACTTTTAAGCTAATAGATTATTTTAGAAAAAGCTATTGCTACCAACTGTGACGATCGCTCCAAATCCATATGGACGAATACGTCATTCATCGATTTCATTGCGAGGTATTTGACCTCTATATGATACGTTTTATAAACATTGCATTCTTTGGAAAAGGTATACCATAATGAATATTTAAATCCAAGGTTTTCGACATCTGATGATTTTTACATATAGACAATCACCGTAAATAATAGTTTACAATAATACTTCCGTTGACAATGCAGTCAAAATAGATACATGATGATGGTTTTGTGAATGCAACGTTTTCTTGAATAAAGCATGTATGACTCCATGCACAAAGCTTGTCTAACATATAAGCAAACAGCGGAAGACTTCTAGGGAACCTGAGAATAAACATGCTAACAAGTGTCAACACAAAGGTTGGCGAGTTCATAGTTTTAATGTTTCGCATAATCTGTGTATAAAGGTGGATCACAAGATTTCAGTTGTTTCATCCAGAAACGTTTATCAAAATGTTCTACGAAATTGAGCACCCTGGTAACTAAACTTAACGTATATATAATTTATACCCTTTGTATAATCATCTTAATAATACACGCAAACCAACGTGTACGCTTCTCAAATAGCATACGTCCGTTAAAAGGCTAGTGCTCTAGCTCGGACGGGGATATCAAGCCCTATGGATCCATATACTACTACTCGCGCCCACCAGTTCTTATAACCGGCAGTTACTAGTTACCAAAGCTAAGGGATTTTCGGTCCAAACTCGGTGTAGAATTTAGTATGTACTTGTATCCATTGCGTTTAAAATAAAGTGCATGTATTCTTAGCCCAAAAATATAGATTGCAAAAGCAATTAAAAAGGGAGCAAATGAAACTCACTTTAGCAGCATATAAAGTCGTTCACCAAAATGTGACCGAAACTCGGATTACCAAATAACCGTAGATCTCAACCTAGAGAACATATGTTGGTCAATAAATGTTTATCAAGCTAGGTCAGGTCATAGTGTATCACAATCCTAATGCTCGAGATCAACATACAAAAGTTATCCAAAGTCGTTTCAAAAAGTCAATTTTGACAATAGTTCAACAAAACGAGACGTACCTTATATAAGGATTCATTTACTCTGTTGGTAATATTCAAAAATCCAAATTATCAATCTTACAAACAAGTTGTTTAAATATTAATTGCAGATTCAAAAGCAATTCCAATTAACGTTAATTATAATTCAGTTGATCATATCTTTTAATCCGTTCATCGAAACTATTCGATATCTAAATGAAAAGTTATTGATTTTTCGCCAGCTTTCCAAAAACATGTATATCATATACCTTTTACCAGTAATATATGTATTTAATTCGTGATCTATTATAAACTATTTAACGACGAAATTTAGCATACACGTATGTATAAATATATATACTCGAACACTAGACATGGATACACAATTAATATATAAAAGATAAAATATAAGTGCTTACGTATCAATATTGTGATTCAATATTGTAGGAAAGTACGTAGACGTAACAGAGATGATAAACACTAGGTTTAATTCATAAATATATCCCCGAACATTACCCATAATTTCCTTAGCTCTGTCCCGCTTGAAAACCCATTTTGAAAGTGACACGCTCAAGACCTCGTCGTAGTATTTTATGTATAATATTAATACTACTAATAATAATATGATTAATAATAATATTAATCTTAATAATAATAATAATAATAATAATAATAATAATAATAATAATAAAATAAATAAATACGGAGTAAAAATGAATATATGTGTGTGTGATTAAGTCTGAACTCGCTCGAATTTATAGATGTTTGCTGATCCCTGTGGTCATGCGATCGCATGACTCTGGAGTGCAATACTCATGCGATCGCATGAGATCAATTGCCAGCTCATATTATTTTTGTAATCTAGCTTGTCGACATAATAAAAAAATATATAATATATATAATTTAAATAATTAATTATATATTATATTAAATTCACGTGCATAGTTGATTTGTAATTTTAGTTCCGATAAGTCGTACGTCATCACTCGACTTATGTCCCGGTTCTGGTTTTTCGAACGTTCTTTCGTACATTTAGAAAACTTGCATTTTACGTTTCGTGTCACGTACCTTTGTCAAAATATAGCCTTAAGTTATCCATAAACTATACCACTCAAAGTATATCTTAAACTTTCGAGTGTTTTGGTTATTTACTTCTATAAATCATCGTCTCGCTATTTGTTAATATATATATATATATATATATATATAATATACATTTTCATTTTGAAATAGTGTTTTACTGTAGCAAAGTTAATGTAGCAAAGTTTTTTTACTGTAGCAAATAGTGATTTTCGAAAACACTGTAGCTTTTCGGGTACTGTAGCAATTCGAAAATACTGTAGCAAATTAGTGTTTTACTGGTTCATCTTAAACGTTTTAGTTAACTTATCTAAATATTAATCGAATCAATAATCGAATGTTAATATCGTTTACTAAATAACTTGAAATCATATATATATATATATATATATATATATATATATATATATATATATATATATATATATATATATATATATATATATATATATATATATATATTGTTCGTGAATCGTCGAGAACAGTCAAAGAATAATTGATTATATGAATATAGTTCCAAAACTTTCGTGACTCAACATTACAGACTTTGCTTATCGTGTCGAAAACATTAAATCATTTAAAGATAAAGTTTAAATTTGTTCGGAAATTTCCGGGTCGTCACAGTACCTACCCGTTAAAGAAATTTCGTCCCAAAATTTGATCGTGGTTGTCATGGCTAATCATAAAAATGTTTTTATGACGAATATGAGTTGGTATATAGAGTTTTATCACTATTGAGTAATATAGATAAAACGATTCGATTAATTGAAGAGTACGAGTGAAGCTATCCTAAAAGGAATGAAATGAGAACTAAAGTTTTGTCTTAACTTTTGACGTTGTCTTGGTTGAATTCCGTGATTCAAGGGATTTAAAGAAAATCTTCTAAATCTAAAAGATTTGATTCTTCGGTGAATAAGGAAATTAGGATCTCTCTAATTAAATGCGGAGATCTGCTTTGATTTCTCTATCAAATATTTCACTATAAATTAACTTCTTCCGATTTGTCACTTTTACCATTCCTATACTTAATTCTCAAATTCAAAAGATTGTGAAAATGCTTAATCCAGTTCTGATCCTTGTCCTTATCCTTACTATCGCAACAATCATTCTCCTTTTCCAACTTCCACCAGAGGAATCTGCTTACTTCTACTTTGCTCTTGGGGTTATAGTGCTTTTAATTCTCTCGTGTCTTTATGTTGCGATAAACATTGATATTCACGGTTTGTAATTTATGCATTGTTATCGGGTTTTATATCTTCCCTTATATTTCAATGTCCCTACTTTTGTCTTCTATAATCATTGTCATCCATAGTTAATACTCCCTCCTATTTGCTGCGATTTATACTTCAATTTCTATTTCGGAACTTTGTCCCTTCGTTTCTTCTTCTTGTGATTAGGCATCTCTTGTAATGGTCCAGAATTCGCATATATAAATTTCGGAATGAACATTGTTAATGTTCTAGGAAGGAAATGATAATGGCACGGTCTTGATTTGTCAAATTACCAGAATTCAATGGAAAATATAGGATTATCAAGAAATTATGTTCTTGATACGTTTGGAGATGAGGTAGAATGTAAGAGTCGTGTAACATGACACATGATGACGATATGGTCTGTGAATCGTCATGTTCCATTAGAAACTCAGCATGACTTACTGTAATATAATCACGTTGATCAAGTGTCATTATATTATATTAACTCATGCTTCAGTTCTCAACACTACTTCAATAACATTCATAATTTAAGCTCAAACTTTTCAGATTTTAGAAACTAAAACAGTTTCCTTTCTGATGTAACACTGATATCGTGAAGAGATAAATGATTTCAGATAAGAATAGTTATGAAAATACCTTCAGAAATATCGAGGATATTTATAATGAAAGATACGATGATATCTTAGAATTTCTAATATCGAAAGATGATAAAAAAGATTTGTCCGTAAAGGTTTACAGTCAGGAGGAAGGTATTCGTTAATGACTTCAGCAGATACTGAATCATTTGGATTCTTTGAAGGCAGGTTTAGTCTTTGTGATTTATCTACAGCCTCCTTTATACTTTGCTCAATCCGTTTTTCAGTTTCAAACCTTCTCTTTTTCTGAGCTTAGCCAACACACTATTCTTTATCATCAAACTTTTGGCTGTTAAGGTCGTTTACAATTTTTGCTGCTTCATCAGCATTTTTCCAAAATTCAGAGAACTAGTTTCGCATTTTGGGGTGTTTTTCAGAAACTTCACATTCGAAGTATGTAAGTCTATAAGATAGACATTATATGTATATATATAACTGTTGGCGTAGAATTGCTGCGAAATTTGAAATACTGATTGCTAATTCCCGGTAGTTGGTATGGCAATTATTGTTACAAGATGTAGGTGAGTACATGATGGGGTTTCAATGAGTATAATGATTTTTCGGAAGGTCACAGATCAATGAAGTTGCTGGTAAATTTACTGCTAATGTGGTGGAACATGAAAGGTTCCCCAGTAACAAGAACGTATATGTCAAGGTTATAATAAGGTTAATCTGAAAAGTCGAAGTTGACTGGTTGAAAGTGTGGTAAAACTGGATACTTTGAAAAGGGATTGCAATATTATTTTCAGTAATAACAATGCTAAAGGATCTTTCACATTTTTGAAGTCAAAGTATAGCTTTGAAAGATGTAGAGATCTAAGAATGATGTCACCCGTTAAATCTTGACTTGGATTCTGATCCGTCAATATCAGAATATGTAATTGAATTTGTATGGAAACGATCGTATATCGCTGTGAGCATAGTTAATAATTTTTGAATCAAAGTTAAAGAATGTACAGTATAACATATTAATTGTGAACTTATATATTTCCCGGGAAACTGTCACGACCCGGAAAATTTCGACTAATTTTGAACCAAACTCTCGATACGATTTTGTATTTTTGTCACAATAAGAAAAGTCCGTTATGTTGCGTCTCAAAAATTTTGAACTATTTTCATGTTATCATTTGACCTTTGACAATTCCCGATGACTCACGATATGATTACTTGTAAATATGTATGCATATATTTAAACTGAAATATTATATATTGTAATTGTTAGAGTTAATTATGTAAACTAATAATAATATATAAAAGTTATTATTTAAAATATATCTATATACATAAATAAAGTATATTAAATATATATATGTGGTTTCGAATTTATTTAGTAAACGACAAGGACACTCAGTTATCATCTCATCGATATTAAACGAGTTAAAAATAAACTTATGTGATTTTAGAATAAACGATGATCCGAAAATAGGTTATATCAATTTTAGCTTTGTTAAAAACATATTTAGAATCTATTTTATTAATTTTAAAAAAAAATATTAAATTTTTAGTTGAGATCGAGCTCGAATGACAGGACAATTTTTATGAACGATATTAAACAAGTTTAAGACTCGAACTTATGAGAAGTTGGAATTAAATATTGATCTATAATTAAGTTATGTAAAGTTTAGAGTTATTAAAAGTATTTTTTTTTTTACTTTGATGAGTTGAATTTTAATACTCCGTACAAATTACTTTGAATTAAAAATAAAATAATTGACGAACCTTTTTGATCAAATGTTTCACTTTTAATGACTGAATTAATTAAATATAATTAATTTAAAAATTTGGAATTTTTTTTGAGACTTTTATCCGCTACTGAAATTATCAACGGAGCACGATATTGTACCCAATTGAGAGTGTCGGCAGTATCATCCAAACATTTATGGTTACTATACTATTTGTACAAGTTCTTTTATTTCTAAACGTGTGACTTGTTTATTATAAATCTGCTTACCAGTTGTCAAATATCAATAATGTATGTAACTGTTTTTGGTTTATCCCCACATCACTTGATTTATATATCTGTATGTGTGAGAGTTATAAAGGACTCACACTCACCATCTTCTCCATGTTAAACCACCAACGAAACCCATTATTAACACTTTCACCATAACCGGCACAGCTCAAGTCAATCACCACGTAAACTGTTGCTTCCTGCCCAAATTAACGAAACCCACTTCCTTCTCATTAGCCCATCGCCATATCACCATTTTCCTCTCTAGCTCTCTCTCATCCTCTCAATCTCTTACATTCGTTTTCTATTTCTTTCATTACTATAGACAGCCGTATTAAAGACCACCACAACCATTGTCATCTTCGACTTCAAACAGACAACTATTCGATTACTTCTTTACTGCCGCTTTGTTACAGCACCTCTTACTTCTGTTCCTGTTGCAGCTTCCATCGAGAATCAAACACCACCTTGTGTTTCCTTTTTCGGTTTCCTTTCGCTACCACCACCTTGCATCATCTCGTTTATCATCAAAACACCACCACTCGACTCCTGTTACTACTGCTTTTGCTTTATTGCAGCTGCTACGATGGTTTCCTATTTATGCAGAAGCGAAACCACCAAACCATCATTGTTAAGTTTACTAAATTTTTTTTTCTTTACTGCTGCCTTCTTATTTAAAAACCCTACAAATCCCTCCTTCGACCCAAATTCTTGTCACTGTGATTGTTCGAAACTCTAACCCAAAACAACCACTATGAATCCGAATATTCAGGCTGCAAATATATTATAATTCAAAGCTGCTTTTGCGTGACTTTATTCTTTATCTTTTCTTCGTTATGGCCGACAAAGGTTATTAAACAAATAACCACTTGTTTTATTCTATTCGCTGCTTGTCTGTTCCTTTTTAACCGAACAACAAACTTATATTATACCCCATGCACCCCAATTAATTCGTGAAGATGGACCGTAATTAGATATGGGCTTGAGTAAATGGATTGGGCTATCTGTTATGGGGCATGTATCACAAAACTACCTCCTAGAACTGTTGTAGCTACATTTTCATTCATGTTTCATCGTCTGATTTAAAACCACGATGGTAATAATGATAAAAGACTACGAGCATGATGATGATTTTAGTTTAGAAAGATGTTAAATAGAATGATGATGGATTATGATGTTATGTGAGTGATGATAAAATGATGTGAGTATTATGATCATGATGATCGTGGTAATGATAATCGAACACGATAGATGATGATATTCGGTGTCGTGTATTAAGGTGATGGTGATCCATGATAATGATAAGTGGGATATAAGGTTATGATAATATTAATATGATGGTGAGACTAATGATGATGAAACAGAATAACATGGGTTAAAAGAAATTGATTACAGACTAAATCAGATAGAACTTGATCGTTGTTAGGAGAAACGAGAGGTTTTGGGTTCGAGCCCGGCCTGTGACATATTTGTTATATTTTAAAGGTAGTATTTTATTTCTAGAATTTATTATTATTATTATAATTTATATTATTATTATTATTATTATTATTATCATAAGTATTAGTATTATTATTAGTATTATTATCATTATGGTTAAAAATAGATATTAATATTATTATTAGTAGTAAAATTATTATAATTATAGTTATTATTTTTAGTATTCATTATTACTAAATTTATCATTTTTATTAAACTTATTATTATTAA
The DNA here is from genome assembly GCF_046630445.1 of Rutidosis leptorrhynchoides. Classification (NCBI taxonomy): domain Eukaryota; kingdom Viridiplantae; phylum Streptophyta; class Magnoliopsida; order Asterales; family Asteraceae; genus Rutidosis; species Rutidosis leptorrhynchoides. Next base: position 81,452,034 of record NC_092338.1, on the reverse strand, counting down.
AAGTATTATTAGTATTATTATTACAAATTATTTTAGTATTACTAAAATTATTATTTTTACAAACAAAAGATATTTATATAGAAATATATTTATTACATATATCATAAGTATATCTAAATTACTATTTTAATGTAAAAATAACATATGTAGATATATATAACATTGGAAATAATAAATACATTACTATTTTAAGTAAGTAATATATTACATAATTAAAATATATAATCTAATATGAATGCCATTATATGTTTTAATATATATATAAATGATATAGGTTCGTTAATCCGAGGCCAAACCTACATCTGATAAATGACGTCATATGTATTTTTACTACAAAATACATTATAGGTGAGTTTCATTTGCTCCCTTTTTAATTGCTTTTGCAATATATATTTTTGGGCTGAGAATACATGCGCTACTTTTATAAATGTTTACAAAATAGACACAAGTACTTAAAAATATATTCTACGTTGAGTTGTACCACTGGCATATTTCCCTGTAGCTTGGTAACTACTATTTACATGGGTATTGTAAACGCGAATCCTGTTGATAGATCTATCGGGCCTGACAACCCCAACCGGACTGGACGACCAGTATTCAACGGTTGCACAGTACTTCGTTTTGTTGACTACATTTGGTACGGTGTAGTGAGATTTCATAGTAAAGGGAATATGCGACGTTGATTAAATGTTAAGTATGGTTACCAAGTGCTCAACCACTTAGAATATTTTTATTAAAACGTTTGTGTATATGAAATCTTGTGGTCTATTAACATATTGAAATGATTAATACGATAAACCTATGATCTCACCAACCTTTTGGTTGACACTTTTAAGTATGTTTATTCTCAGGTATGAAAGAAACCTTCCGCTGTACATTTGCTCATTTTAAGGACATTATTTGAACTCGATCATCGCAATGGGACCAAATGTTGATGACTTCGTCCAGGTGGATAAGGACGGGTCTTTACAGGTGGTATCAGAGCGGTGGTCTTAGCGAACCAGGTCTTGCATAGTGTGTCTAACTGATAGTTGTTAGGATGCATTAGCGAGTCTGGACTTCGACCTTAGCCGCATATTATAAGTTTTGCTTATCAATTCTTGTTGGAAATTACCTGCTTATCATCCTTAAGTTTAGACACGTCTTACTGCCACTATTGCATCGATAGTGTATAGACAAAATTTATATCTTAGCGTATCTGTTACTGTAGACTTTGCCTGACAGTTTCCGTAGATTCCTCCGTAACTTATGGGATTTTAGTATTATATATGCATATATAAATTTTGTAATGCAGGATACTAATCTACATCCTATAATCTATTTCTTATCGAAAATCCTTCATCTGATCGTACGAAATGGAATCCTCAACCAGTTCGAGTTCCTCAGATTTCGACAGCTATTCCGACAGCTATTCCAACATGGATATCCACTTGAGCTCCGAAAGCAGTGTAACCGGAATGGATCAACCACTTAGTCATCACCTATTTTGGATGAAATGGGGATGGATTCGTAGTCGACTTAACCAATGGAGACGAGAAGAAGGTGATCCTTTCCATCAACCAAATTTCCCTCTTGGCGATGAACCTAAAGCACTCATCGGCGAACCAATCTGAAACACCATTTCACCCTCATTACCCGAATATCTCGCCATAATTATATACTATCTCAAATTCAAAACCTTATTCACCCGCTTGTTCCAACCACCAATCATCCCGGAATAATAGAAGAAGTCAACGAACTTCGTGCTCGAGTAGTAGCTTTGGAGAGTACGATGCACAACTTGCAGGCATCACCGTCAACACCGGCACCAACAGTACCACTAGCATCAGCACTAATACCACCAACAACGCAAGCCTCAACACCACACATCTCAACATCTCATTCTGTACCTCGAGAATAGTCGTCATTCTACGTATCGTTCTATCTACTTTATCTTCATCGATTATCTTCGCTCGACATGGCGATTAAGTAATCTCTAAATGTTTTAGAGATTATGTATTCTAATTATAACGGTAAACCAAATGAGTTTAATATCATATTAACTCAATGAATCCATGATTACATCTGAAGAAAATATATATGTATATATGTTTTCATAAAGATTGTAATTAAAAATTCTTTCATACAAAGTGTTAATTGTGAAAATATTTTAACGGGTAGGTAATACCCGAGGAATATTTAGATTTCACATTAATAAGTTACAATGTACATTCTTCGAAGCTGATTCTACAGTCGTTTACTATCCTACTTACATCCACCGATATACAAATTCATTCACCACAGAATAACCATATTCATCCAATTTCATATTTGGATTTTGATTTATCAGAATCCAACAAGTGGCATAATGAAGAAAACATTTGAGAAAATAAAATTTGTTAGAAACAAACAAATTAACTATGAGGAATTTTGTTAAGAATCCACGCTAACTGTTCCTAGCTAACTGTTCATAGCTAACTGATTACATTTTATTTATCGCAGTTTATATATCGCAAATTAATTATCGCAATTTTATTTATCATCATTTAATTTCTGTTATTTACTTTACACATTTAATTTATCGTCATTTAATTTCTGTTATCTATTTTATGCACTTTAAATATCGGGACACGTATACAAGGTTTTGACATATCATATCGACGCATCTATATATATTATTTGAAATCACCATAGACACTCTATATGCAGTAATGATCGAGTTCTCTATACAGGGTTGAGGTTGATTCTCAAATAATATATATACTTTGAGTTGTGATCGAGTCTGAGACCTGTACACGGGTCACGATACGTATTAATTAATTCGAATATTATATATTAAGCTATATATGAAATATTGGACTGTCAACTGTGGACTATCAACTGTGGACTGCCGACATTGGACAATTAAAATGAATTAAAATATTGATTATAACATATGAAACTAAACAATTCTTCAAGTTTGCCACTTGATTTCGTCTTAAACCTCATTTGTATCTTGACGATTACAATCTGCGATTTAAACCTTTCATAATTCTTGAAAACACTTCAATCAATAGGATGAACCAACCGCACTCCATCTACGGAAGAAGAGATTGATGCATATAGTTATGCACCTGAAAACACTTGAAAACTGAGTAAACGTTTAACACGTAGCTGTGCTAATTCATTTAGTGTTATTATCACCCAAAATAACTTGGTGATTCCTTTCAAAGTAGCAAATTTTGTCACAGCTCCAACAAGACAACTTCAACTTTTCATTCGAAATAACCTTATTATAACCTTGATATATATGTGTACTCTTTTATTGTTACCAGAGAACCTTTTATATTCCACCATATTACCATCAGCGTTTAATCATCTAAAAACACAATTCTCTTGAAACCACCTCGGATTGATAACCGATAATTCAGATATCGTAGCATTAAATGCAGAGGAAACAGAAAAATGGTAGATGGTCAAAACGGCCAAAAATTTGATGATAAAGAATGGAATGTTAGGAACGCTCGATAGAAAATTTGGTACTGAAAAATGGATTGAGCTGACCCTGAAGGAGACCAAGGACAAATACAAGGACCAAACCCTATATTCAAAGAATCCAGGTAATTCTGGATCCGATGAAATCTTTAGAGAATATCTTGCTCCGAAGTCATGTTAAAATCTTGCGGAAAATTTTTCTTCATCAACCTTCGAACTTAGAAATTCCAAAATATCATCATAAATATCTTCGATATTTCTGAGGATATTTTCATAAATATTCTTGCCCGAAATTATCTACCTCTTCGTGTTTTTCTGTATTTCATTATATTGGAAACTTCTGTAAAAATCTAAATCTAAATTATGAAGGAATTGTGGAGATGTGTAAGCATGTGTTAGTATAATATAATGACGCTTGGTCAACGTGATTATATTACAGTAAGTCATGCAAAATTTCTAATGTAACGTGATGATGATTCACCGACCTTATCCTCATCATGTGTCATGTGACACGACTCTTTCATTCTACTTAATTTCTAAGCATATCACAAGAATATTTCCTTGATATTTTTGTTCTTCCGTAATTCCAACAGTTGCTAATAAATCGTACTATTTCATTTTCTTTTTTAATAGAAGATTTCCTTAAATTCCTTGAATTTCGGAAATCAACCGTGACTACGTCAAAAGTCAAGATGAATAGTTATTTCTCATTTCACTCTTTTAATAGCTTCATTCGTACTCTTGCATGATCGAATTATCTTATCTATATAACGCAACGGCGATAAAATTCTATTTTATCAATTCATATTCGTCATGAAAACATTTTTATTGTTAGCCATGACTACCTCAATCAAATTTCGGGACGAAATTTCTTTAACGGGTAGGTACTGTCACGACCCGGAAAATTTTGACTAATTTTGAACCAAACTCTCGATACGATTTTGTATTTTTGTCACAATAAGAAAAGTCCGTTATGTTGCGTCTCAAAAATTTTGAACTATTTTCATGTTATCATTTGACCTTTGACAATTCCCGACGACTCACGATATGATTACTTGTAAATATGTATGCATATATTTAAAATGAAATATTATATATAGTAATTGTTGGAGTTAATTATGTAAACTAATAATAATATATAAAAGTTATTATTTAAAATATATCTATATACATAAATAAAGTATATTAAATATATATATGTGGTTTCGAATTTATTTAGTAAACGACAAGGACACTCAGTTATCATCTCATCGATATTAAATGAGTTAAAAATAAACTTATGTGATTTTAGAATAAACGATGATCCGAAAATAGGTTATATCAATTTTAGCTTTGTTAAAAACATATTTAGAATCTATTTTATTAATTTTAAAAAAAATATTAAATTTTTAGTTGAGATCGAGCTCGAATGACAGGACAATTTTTATGAACGATATTAAACAAGTTTAAGACTCGAACTTATGAGAAGTTGGAATTAAATATTGATCTATAATTAAGTTATGTAAAGTTTAGAGTTATTAAAAGTATTTTTTTTTTTACTTTGATGAGTTGAATTTTAATACTCCGTACAAATTACTTTGAATTAAAAATAAAATAATTGACGAACCTTTTTGATCACATGTTTCACTTTTAATGACTGAATTAATTAAATATAATTAATTTAAAAATTTGGAATTTTTTTTGAGACTTTTATCCGCTACTGAAATTATCAACGGAGCACGATATTGTACCCAATTGAGAGTGTCGGCAGTATCATCCAAACATTTATGGTTACTATACTATTTGTACAAGTTCTTTTATTTCTAAACGTGTGACTTGTTTATTATAAATCTGCTTACCAGTTGTCAAATATCAATAATGTATGTAACTGTTTTTGGTTTATCCCCACATCACTTGATTTATATATCTGTATGTGTGAGAGTTATAAAGGACTCACACTCACCATCTTCTCCATGTTAAACCACCAAGGAAACCCATTATTAACACTTTCACCATAACCACCACAGCTCAAGTCAATCACCACGTAAACTGTTGCTTCCTGCCCAAATTAACGAAACCCACTTCCTTCTCATTAGCCCATCGCCATATCACCATTTTCCTCTCTAGCTCTCTCTCATCCTCTCAATCTCTTACATTCGTTTTCTATTTCTTTCGTTACTATAGACAGCCGTATTAAAGACCACCACAACCATTGTCATCTTCGACTTCAAACAGACAACTATTCGATTACTTCTTTACTGCCGCTTTGTTACAGCACCTCTTACTTCTGTTCCTGTTGCAGCTTCCATCGAGAATCAAACACCACCTTGTGTTTCCTTTTTCGGTTTCCTTTCACTACCAACACCTTGCATCATCTCGTTTATCATCAAAACACCACCACTCGACTCCTGTTACTACTGCTTTTGCTTTATTGCAGCTGCTACGATGGTTTCCTATTTATGCAGAAGCGAAACCACCAAACCATCATTGTTAAGTTTACTAATTTTTTTTCTTTACTGCTGCCTTCTTATTTAAAAACCCTACAAATCCCTCCTTCCACCCAAATTCTTGTCACTGTGATTGTTCGAAACTCTAACCCAAAACAACCACTATGAATCCGAATATTCAGGCTGCAAATATATTATAATTCAAAGCTGCTTTTGCGTGACTTTATTCTTTATCTTTTCTTCGTTATGGCCGACAAAGGTTATTAAACAAATAACCACTTGTTTTATTCTATTCGCTGCTTGTCTGTTCCTTTTTAACCGAACAACAAACTTATATTATACCCCGTGCACCCCAATTAATTCGTGAAGATGGACCGTAATTAGATATGGGCTTGAGTAAATGGATTGGGCTATCTGTTATGGGGCATGTATCACAAAACTACCTCCTAGAACTGTTGTAGCTACATTTTCATTCATGTTTCATCGTCTGATTTAAAACCACGATGGTAATAATGATAAAAGACTACGAGCATGATGATGATTTTAGTTTAGAAAGATGTTAAATAGAATGATGATGGATTATGATGTTATGTGAGTGATGATAAAATGACGTGAGTATTATGATCATGATGATCGTGGTAATGATAATCGAACACGATAGATGATGATATTCGGTGTCGTGTATTAAGGTGATGGTGATCCATGATAATGATAAGTGGGATCTAAGGTTATGATAATATTAATATGATGGTGAGACTAATGATGATGAAACAGAATAACATGGGTTAAAAGAAATTGATTACAGACTAAATCAGATAGAACTTGATCGTTGTTAGGAGAAACAAGAGGTTTTGGGTTCGAGCCCGGCCTGTGACATATTTGTTATATTTTAAAGGTAGTATTTTATTTCTAGAATTTATTATTATTATTATAATTTATATTATTATTATTATTATCATAAGTATTAGTATTATTATTAGTATTATTATCATTATGGTTAAAAATAGATATTAATATTATTATTAGTAGTAAAATTATTATAATTATAGTTATTATTTTTAGTATTCATTATTACTAAATTTATCATTTTTATTAAAATTATTATTATTAAAAGTATTATTAGTATTATTATTACAAATTATTTTAGTATTACTAAAATTATTATTTTTACAAACAAAAGATATTTATATAGAAATATATTTATTACATATATCATAAGTATATCTAAATTACTATTTTAATGTAAAAATAACATATGTAGATATATATAACATTGGAAATAATAAATACATTACTATTTTAAGTAAGTAATATATTAAATAATTAAAATATATAATCTAATATGAATGCCATTATATGTTTTAATATATATATAAATGATATAGGTTCGTTAATCCGAGGCCAAACCTACATCTGATAAATGACGTCATATGTATTTTTACTACAAAATACATTATAGGTGAGTTTCATTTGCTCCCTTTTTAATTGCTTTTGCAATATATATTTTTGGGCTGAGAATACATGCGCTACTTTTATAAATGTTTACAAAATAGACACAAGTACTTAAAAATATATTCTACGTTGAGTTGTACCACTGGCATATTTCCCTGTAGCTTGGTAACTACTATTTACATGGGTATTGTAAACGCGAATCCTGTTGATAGATCTACCGGGCCTGACAACCCCAACCGGACTGGACGACCAGTATTCAACGGTTGCACAGTACTTCATTTTGGTGACTACATTTGGTACGGTGTAGTGAGATTTCATAGTAAAGGGAATATGCGACGTTGATTAAATGTTAAGTATGGTTACCAAGTGCTCAACCACTTAGAATATTTTTATTAAAACGTTTGTGTATATGAAATCTTGTGGTCTATTAACATATTGAAATGATTAATACGATAAACCTATGATCTCACCAACCTTTTGGTTGACACTTTTAAGTATGTTTATTCTCAGGTATGAAAGAAACCTTCCGCTGTACATTTGCTCATTTTAAGGACATTATTTGGACTCGATCATCGCAATGGGACCAAATGTTGATGACTTCGTCCAGGTGGATAAGGACGGGTCTTTACAGAATTACCTACCCGTTATAGATTTCACAAGTAATATTTTGTACAAAAGAATTTTCATTACAGTCTTTATGAAAATATATGTATGTATATTTCTACAGATGTAATACGGATTTAATGAGTTAATATCATATTAAGCTCATTTGATTTCCGACTTGACTTAGAAATAATTAATCTCTAAAACATTAAAGATTACATAATCTTTGCGGAGTTTTTCACTAATGAAATCAACACTTCATTATTTATTCTTATTGATATTTCTCGGTGAAGGATGTTGGTGCTCGTGGAATTTTTGTGAACCTTACAAGGCACAGATGATGTTTTCTGGAAAGTTTCGAGTATATCGAAATTGAAAATGTAAAATCAATTATGTAATTGATTAATACACTTGGTTTATTATGAAATGGAATTCATTAGGTTGAAACAGAGATTGTAGTTAACAATGGTTAAGTTGTAAAGGAAGGATGTACATCATTGCATATTAGTAATATGAACTAACCGAGTAGTACCTACCAGTTAAGATTCACACGTAATAGCTTAGTACGAAAAGATTTATTTTGATTTCAAAATTCATATATATTAAATATACATAAAATTTCTTCAGGGGAAATGAGTTAATACTTCATCAGTTATTGTTGCTGGTATTTCTTGGTAACTACGGTGCGTATGACGTTGATGCTCGTGGAACAGATTGTGAAGTTGAGGTTTGCAATGCGGATGTTGTTGGTGGTAATGGTACTGTTGGTGTTGTTGTCGGTGGTACTGTTGATGCCGGTGATGCTGCTGGTGCTTGTAACCTTTGCACCATATTCTCCAAAGCCACTACCCGAGCGCGAAGCTCGTTGACTTCTTCTACTACACCGGGATGTTTGGCGGTTCGGACGAGCGGATGAATAAGATCCAGAATTTGAGATAGTATATTATCGTGACGAGATACTCTGGAAATGAGAGAGAAAATGGTGTCTCGAACAGGTTCGCCGGTAAGTGCTTCAGGTTCTTCGCCAAGAGGGCAATGTGGTGGATGGAAGGGATCACTTTCTTCTTGTCTCCAATGATTAAGTAGACCACGAACCCATCCCCAATTCATCCAGAATAGATGATGGCTAATTGGTTGATCCATTCCGGTTACACTGTCTTCGGAATTCAGGTGAATATCCATATCGGAATAGCTATCGGAGTTTAAGGAATTTGAACTAGATACGGGATCCATCTTGTATAATTAGGGAGATGATTTTTGATATGAATTAGATTATTGAATTTAGTTTGGTATTCTTCAATACATAATTTACATATGTATATATAATACCAAATTCTATAGTTGATTTGTAATTTTAGTTCCGATAAGTCGTACGTCTTCACTCGACTTATGTCCCGGTTCCGGTTTTTTGAACGTTCTTTCGTACATTTAGAAAACTTGCATTTTACGTTTCGTGTCACGTACCTTTGTCAAAATATAGCCTTAAGTTATCCATAAACTATACCACTCAAAGTATATCTTAAACTTTCGAGTGTTTTGGTCATTTACTTCTATAAATCATCGTCTCGCTATTTGTTAATATATATATATATATATAATATATACATTTTCATTTTGAAATAGTGTTTTAATGTAGCAAAATTTTTTTACTGTAGCAAATAGTGATTTTCAAAAACACTGTAGCAATTCGAAAATACTGTAGCAAATTAGTGTTTTACTGGTTCATCTTAAACGTTTTAGTTAACTTATCTAAATATTAATCGAATCAATAATCGAATGTTAATATCGTTTACTAAATAACTTGAAATCATATATATATATATATATATATATATATATATATATATATATATATATATATATATATATATATATATATATATATATATATATATATATATGCATATTAAGTTTTATATATATATTGTTCGTGAATCGTCGAGAACAGTCAAAGAATAATTGATTATATGAATATAGTTCCAAAACTTTCGTGACTCAACATTACAGACTTTGCTTATCGTGTCGAAAACATTAAATCATTTAAAGATAAAGTTTAAATTTGTTCGAAAATTTTCGGGTCGTCACATACTTGCTAAAAAAAAAAAAACTACAAAGGATATTAACTAATAAAAAAATCACAATTCTTCTTCTTATTATTATTATCATTCTAATAACCAACCTAAATAATTGTTGATATATAAAGTAGTTGTAGATATTTTTTAGTTGAACATTATTAATTTTTAAATTGGAAGTTGAATTTTATTAATTTTTTATAATTATTCTGTATTTTTTAGTTGAACTTTATTATTTTTAGTATTATTTTTCTAAATTTATTTTATTATTTTTTATTTTATTTTTTTGAACGGCGATATGACATCTCTCATTTGTCATCCACACGCGCGTTAGAAGGAGACTTAATTCGCGATGATGTTGACAGTATCATCGAAGGTTGGGAAAACACGGAGACCTTCTCAAATCGCATTAATATTGACAGTATGATCAAAGGTTAAAAATTCTCTTCTTGAAGTGAGAATCTGATTAGCAGTACTCCAAGTTGAATCTCACTGCTAAATTTTATTAATTTTTTACTATAATTATTCGGTAAAGTAATTGGAAATGAGAGATATCGATATATGTAGTAGTTACGGTATAATTATAATTATAATTATATTATATTATTATTATTTAAATATACTATTAGACATAGTTTGGTTAGTGAGGTTACTATTACCATTGTCCTAACATGTCTTTCTTAACTTTTATTTAATTTTTTGTTTTCTTTTTACTTCATCAACCACACAAAACTAAGGTTTTTTTTTTTTTTTTTTTTTAAGCGAGGAAACCCTCCTATGAATGAACGCATTGGCTCCCCTATAGAAGGTAAAACCTCGAATAATCAAAACTAAAATACCACTCCTCTTTAAATCTATTACGATTACTTTGATTTTATACAACTCATTATAATATTTACTTTCATCTTCATCACCACTTTTGTTATTTTCTCTTTTCAGAATAATAAACTATCAATTGTATTACTTACATAAAAATTTAAAAATATTTTTGATTTAATTAAAGAAAAGTAGACTAAACAAAGATTAAAATTTGTTAGCGATATCATTTTTAGTTTTGACTTCTAAAAGCTTATTAATTTTAGTTTGATCTTAGATTTGAATAGGTTATGGTTAAAAACCTAAATTTATTACGATTATTATGCACATTAAACTATTCGAAACTCAATACAACATGTGTTTAACAAAACTACTCGATATCGTAATCCTGACAACTCCGCAGCGAAGTGCGGATGCCCCCAACTAGTTATCATTATCATATTATTTAATAGACAAAAAATTATGAATAGTAACTACGGGCATTTTCGTCCTTTCACATTCTTTTAACTAAATTTTATTACACCAACAAAGCCCCCCACACTATTTTCACAAATTCAAATCGACCCCCAAACAGTGGGGGTAAAGTGTCAAATAACCATTTTCATAAAAAAAATCTTAAATAAACTCCACCCAAATATTCAACGAGTCATATCTTCTCGCTCGCAACGAGTTAAATTTTTCCGACACCATCGTTAAACTCGAAATAATTTTAGGAATACAATGTCACTAACTATACGCAAAACGGACGCTTTTTAAAAAACGCTAAATATTTGGGGTACTTTTCATACACGTTGATTTTGGGTTAAATTTTTAAAAGTCGACAACTTCATAGCGAAACGCAGATGCACATATATTGTTAATTTAAAATAACATTTAAATCTTTCACGGGTTATACCTTTTAGTTCGACTCGAGTTGCGCTTCAACGACATCATCGTTAGCCACGAAATAATTTTATAAACTAAACGCAATAAAATAAATTGAAAACCGAACCCCAGCGCGAAGCGAGTGTTCGAAAACTAGTAAGACTATAAGAGTAATGATGATGTCATTATTCAATTTATTGTCATTCTATCCTAAAGTTTTTCATTATACACTTGTTTGCATAACAATTGAAAATAGAAACAAGAATCAAATAAAAGTGTTATCTCTTCCTCCCCATAACTTGTTCAATGGCTACTATGGCTTCTTCTTTGCTAAATACTCTTTCTTGTTCCATTAATAAACCTAATTCAACAAGGCGTTATCCTCTACCATTACCAACACCCATTTCTCTATCTCGTTCTTGTAAGCTCAATCTTGTTAACTCTAAGATTAATCAAATTAAGTTTCTATTTATGTAATTTGCTTAATTTTTTCATTGAATTTGTTAGGTAGAAGGCTAACAATCAACGCAACGGAGACAGATGCAAATGAAGGTTAGTAAAGTTGGGGCCTTTAATTCCATTTCTTAATTAATTAATTAATGCCACACTTATTTATTTGTTTATTCATATATCCTAGAGTTTTAGTGCAGTATATACCATTTTGTCCTAAAGTATATAACTTTTATCAATTTTTTGATATTAAAATATGTTTTAATTGTGGGTGTTCAATTTCTTTTTTTCTTTCTAATTTAGCAGTGAAATCAAAGGCACCAGAGAAGGCACCAGCTGCAAGTGGATCCGGTTTTAATCAAATTCTTGGGATTAAAGGGGCTAAACAAGAAACTGTAAAGTTTTTTAATATCCCTTTCTTTTATGCTTTTTGTGTTATGATCTATATGTGAATTGTAATCTTTGATTATGTTCCTAAGTACTATGCCTGGCAAACGGGTCAGGTGGGTCGGCTTGGGTAACGGGTCAAAATGGTTTTGGGTTGAAATGGGTCATAGGTCAAACGGGTCAATTTCTTAAACGGGTCAAAATGGTTCAGGTTGGGCCGGTTTGGGTAACGGGTCGAAATGGGTCACGGGTCAAATGGGTCAAACGGGTTACATCACTTTTTTACATTTATTACATTATTTTAGTTATTATTATTAATTAAATATACATAAGAAACATTAATATACATAATAAATGATATAAACATGAATGCTTTATAAAATTTTGACGGATGAAACTTTTTATGCTTGACCCATTTGACCCATTCACAAAACCCATTAGACCTATTTCTATTTATTGATCTTTGAGTATTGATACCCATTAGACCCGTTCATTCATTTTTTGTATAAGACTCAATAGGTTGGAGAGAAACTCATTTGAATCTTTTTTTAAGTTTTGATTTACATTGTTAGGCCTAATTTTTCTTAAGACCCAATTGACCCGAAAGATTGACCCATTTGACCCGAATTTGAGTGTTTGGGTCTCAATTGCCAGGTATACTAAGTACCAATCATCAAGACATTGGTTTTTACTTTTATTTTTTTATCTATGTGTTGGTAATTCTTACAAGTCTTGCTCCATGTTTATTAGGTGAGCATTAATAATTGAGAATAATTGTCGGTCCTAGATTTTTTTTACTGTAAAACATGTTACTATTTAATGGAGTTGAATTTACTATCTGTTTAAATATATGTGTATATCAGATGGTCTTGATCGTTGGACCTAGAGGAATTATTCTGTCCTTGAAGGGTACCTAGCTTATGAAAAGAACGAGTAAACACATGGATAATTTAGTGATAATTGTTCAACTTATTGTTTTGATTTTACAAAGTTGTGAAGTTATAGGTGTTGCCTAGACATTCATGTAATTATAAATGACGTGATAACATAATTTTGAATCTTAACGCCGTTTTGAATTTTGTTTTCGGTGCAGGATATATGGAAGATCCGTGTTCAACTTACAAAGCCAGTTACTTGGCCTCCATTAATCTGGGGAGTCGTATGTGGAGCTGCTGCTTCTGGTACCGTAAAAGATTTTTTTTTTTTTTTTTTTTTAATTGACACTGATCTTAAGATATAATA